>NW_019417341.1:16383-40203 GCF_000390285.2 Anoplophora glabripennis | reverse complement strand
TTCTTTTATTTTTAGTTTATCCTCATAAGGCAGAGAACCAAATAAAGTTTTTTTTTAAACGAAACGCTATTCATTTTAATAACTATAATATCCGTAGACGCCTAAACGAAAATATTCACACGTGCCGCTCGCAGAAATAAACCACCACATACCACGTACGAAATATTACTGCATTTACTACAGAGTGCAGACTGCAGCGCTGTGACTATTGCAGCCGCAAAAGCCCCTATCTCCGTGTACTGGGTCACGTGCCTGATCAGCCAATAAAAACAAAGGACGCATATAATTGTTCGCTGTGCACACATTGTGTATATGAGGTTGCATATATTAAGGAGCGTAGCTCGCGTCGCAATAAATAATAATATAAGCTCCTAGATTTATTTTAGCGCGAGTACATTTGGATTCTTTAAATATTTTGTTGATATTTAATATGATTAAATACATAAAATTTTATGTGTTCTGCAGCTCCGCAGCTCTTATGGTAAAACCGCCACTGCTTTTCTTGCTTCTTGCGTTTGACTTATTCCTTTTCAAGTTTGTATGATTTATACTTTTGTCATATAGGTGTCGAGTTTTAATTGTGTTTTTCTTTTTTTTTAATGTAGTTATTTATCTTTTTGTTTTGTCTTTTTTATCATAGTTTTACTTATCCTGTAATTGGGCTTTTGTCCCGTTGGATATTTTATTGTAATAAATAAATAAATAAAATAAAAAATAGGGACCTATGATTCCCATTGAAGATACTGCGCACCATACTGTTACCTTGGGGCTGTGTAACGGCTGTTGATGAGGTTCTTGTGGATTTTCCAAAGCCCAATAACGGCTGTTTTGTTTATTGATATAGCCAGATAAATGGAAATGTGCTTCATCAGACATCCATAAATTGTGAACGTTAAGTTCATGCTGCAGCATCGTTTCAGCAAAATGTAGGCGAAGATCTGTTGCTTTCAATGCTTGGACAATCTGGATTTTGTAAGAATGAAAATTGAGATCCTTGTGTAAAATTCTAAGAAAAATAGTCCCAGATAAGCCCAAGGCCTGGCTTTGTTTTCGACTTGAACGTTTTGGTCTGCGCTCTACAGATGCTCTAACGCGATCAATGTTTTCAAGACTTCTGATACTTCTGTTTGGTCCCTTATGTTTGATATTTTCAGCTGATCCAGTATCTTCAAATTTACGAACCCACTCCTTTATGGCATGGGCAGATGGAACTCTCCCGTGACGAGCAATGTTGAAATTAATTCGAAATTGCCGCTGTGCTGCGACCACACAATCATTATTTTTGTAGTACGATTTAATTACAAAAGAACGTTGTTTGACAGACCATTGTTCCATGATTACTAAATGGCATAAAGTGACAGATAATTTGTCAAACAAATTCGCGGCAACCTATGCATAGTAATGAAATAATCATTTTCACAACTTCCCGCTCCCATGGTCCACCTGTATATATTTTCACAAGATTTCTAGATATTTCCATGTGATCCTTGTTGTTATTTCGCATCCCTGACACGTGCACCACTTGAGATATATCAAGGAGATACCGCAGACTGGTTTAGACTAAACAATGAATAATAAAATAATTTTGTTTTGCAAAAATAGAAGTACGTAATTATGGAAAAGTTTAATCTGTGTCCTTCTTTCATTCAAATATTTGTGAATCTGTACAAAACTTTACTGATTTTCATCTATTCTTCATTGCTAACATTGTTGCCACAATTTTTGGATGTCCAACCGCGAAAAAAATGAAAAAGCTCAAGGGCACACAAGTTTTGACTGAGAATGGTCTATCCTGATCTAAAAAAGATCTATTGTGACGTAAATAACTTTTTCTACACCCGTATTATAACAATGCACTTATATGCCCATAATCCGTTTCATAATGATACCCATTACGATACAGATTTTTCATTACGATACAGATTTTTAATCAATAGAAATCCATAATTTTTCAATCAAGCATGCTGTGCATTTGACGTTTATCCTAGGTTCCTATGTAATTATTTTAGATGTCAAAATCAGTACGTATTAAATTTTCGAAGATACCTAGCTAAACTTCGATAATTTATCAAAATGTCTGATATCAGCGATATAGAAGAATTACACACATATCGGAGAAAGCAGAAAATGCAGTTCAAAATATTTTACCCCAAAAATCTAAGAAAGTGTACGAAAAACTTTATCAACGGTTTATGGACTGGAGAAATACAAATAATATTTCGACATTCTCCGAAAATGTTTTAATTGCTTATTTTCAAGAATTGATGGAAACTATGAAATCATCTAGTACATGGACACATTATTCAATAATAAAAACGTTGGTAAATATAAACCATAATATAAACATTTCTAAATATAAGAAACTACAAGCTTTATTAAAGCGAAAGTCCGAAGGATATGTTGGAAAAAAAGCAAAAATATTTTCACCTGAACAAATAAAAACGTTTATCGACGAAGCACCCGATGAACGGTTTTTATTTTTAAAAGTAAGTATCTATCTAACATTGCATTTTTAAAAAAATTTCATGATTACATTTTCCATTCGACTCATGCATGATAGGTATATTTCATTAATTTCGAGCAAACTCATAAACCGAACTCGTGGCCGAGCGGGTTAAGGCGCCCAATTTGGACTAGACTACAGTATGAGATCCGGGTTCGAAACCAGCCTAGGTCATCCTGCTTTTTTTCCCTTTTTTTTTCTTTTTTTTTTCTTCTCTTTATTTATTATTGTTGTTTTTTTTTGGGGTAGCAATGATTTTTGGAATAATGGGAGCATGTCGAAGGCATGAACTACATGACCTAAAATGTGAAAATGTCAAAGATATGAATGGAATCTTAATTGTTAATGTGATAGAAACTAAAACAAAAGTACAACGAACATTTACAATTACCGGCAAATACTACGAAATTAGTAAAAAATATATGAATCTACGGCCTAAAATTTGCCCCACCCCATCTTTTTTCGTTAATTATTTAAATGGAAAATGCACAATTCAAAACATTGGTATTAATAAATTTGGTGATATAGGGAAGAAAATAGCAACATATTTAAATCTGCCTGATCCGAATTTATATACAGGGCATTGTTTTCGTAGGACATCTGCAACCGTATTAGTAGATGCCGGTGGTGATATTACTACATTAAAACGCCATGGTGGCTGGAAATCCAATTCAGTGGCAGAAGGCTACATTGAAAATTCGGTTCAGAATAAAATCAGCATTTCCAATACAATATTGAACTCTATTGAGACTAGCAATAATGAAATAAATGTAAATATTCCTTCCACTTCCAGATCAGTGGGACCTGGAATAAACTTTTCAAACTGCACAATAAATAATCTTAATATTTTTAAGAAATCGGATTAATTACAATTATTATATGTTGAATATAAATACAAATAAAATGTTTATAGTTTTCTTGTATCTATGGCAATACCAATACCCGAGGTATTAATTACAATTTTGTAGATTTTTTTTTATAGAAATACGAATAATTACTGTTACCTATTGTGTTCAATAAAAATATAAAATTTATGGTTTTTGATTATTTATCGGGTGTAGAAAAAATAGCGTATGCAACTCTCATGTAATGGTTATTAATACACTCGCATAAACCATATGAAACTCGTCTTCGGTTCTTTTCGTATCCCGGTTAATGCTCGTGTATTAATAACCATCATTACATGATCGTTGCATAATATACTATTTTGACAGATTAAACTCCTCAGACGCCTTCACGGAGTTTGAAGTTTCTTATATTCAATGGTTCTCGAGTAATCGATTAAAAATTCTTTTAACGTCCGATCTTTGAAGCATCGGAGGAGCCTTAGAAAACTTGCTAAATCGCTGTTACACTGTGTATAAACTTATGTAAATATTAAATGATTAATTTTTATAAACTTAAGGGAAGGAGATAGCTTTCGGAATTGGAACTTCTACCATTGCCAAAGATCCCATTAATTTTATTACCTTCCAGAGGTAGATAAGCACACACTCTAGATTTTATCAATAAAATCAAGGAAATCCAACTAGATCGTCAGGATATCTTATTGAGTTTTGTTGCGACATCATTGTTAAAAACGCCAATTTAGTCTATAATTAATTAATTAATTCTTTGGAAGATCTTCATTGAAAACTCTGATCTCATTAGTACAGCAACACAATGACTTCGGTAACACAATAAAAGAATACATTTGGACATCAACTTCAACCTAGAGTTGGAAGAAAATTGCGCTTTTCAATTCGTAGATATCCTTATTAAAAAGATTAAGAAGAAAAAGAGGAATATGCCACAATAACCCTTCTTCTCTAAGTACAGGGTTAGTGGCTATAATCTGACAACTTATTGTGAGTTTATTATTGAAATTACAAAAAAGTTTTTAATACAAAAGTTTTAGCTTTTTTATGATTTTTTATAATATCACTAAATTAAAGAAAAATTTTTTTAATGGAACTCCCTATGTATTAGTGTATATTTAGCTTTGTTAAATTTTTCTCTTTTCAAAAATATATAATACGTTACTGTTTGATTCAAGAGTTCATATTTCAGTTTAAAACTATTTTTGAAAAAACAGGAGGAAAATTTGTCTGACGGATCGCAGTGGCTTTGGTCGAGGCACGCGGAACAAACAAATGACTTTGACAGAAGTTTATTTATCGTCATAAATTTATTTCCTATAACAAACTATTTTAGCAAAGAAATAATGTTTAGTGAGGACGAAAAGTTATCCGTTTATTTTACAAGAATAATAATAATGTGAATGCAGCGCGCGCCGAGTGTGCTCGTTTGCATCCCGGGTTTCCAATTCCATCTGGAGCTGCATTTTGCGACATTGAGCGACGCTTTAGATAAACAAAATCTCTTGCATAGTCCAATTAACTAAGCCTTTAAATCGAAATTTTGTCAACTTGGCTGAATTTTTGATATGAGTTAGTTTAAGGTATATTATAACAATAAGTGAGAGTAATTTTTTGTTCAACCCCCGGCCAAGGGTGGAAAAAGATAAAACAAAGGGCTTTTTCAAGATAACTCAAAAAGGGTAAGAGCTAGAAAAAAAAGTTTTTCATGAAAGTTGTAAAGCAGACAATTCTACATAAAAATGGCCTCTTAACTTTTTCTTGTACTATTACAATTAACAGAGTTAGGGAGGCTAGAAGTTAAGGGAAGATTTCAGAAATTTAAAAAAAATCATAACAAACAGAAAAATGATTGAATTTTGTAATTTTTTTTTTCAATCTGCTCTAAAATATGTAACTTTTCTTTTCAGAGAAATAGATATATTTTTTAATTTTTAATAAGAAAGTTATAACAAAAAATCAAATTTTTAATCGTTAATTTTAATGATTTAACAAAATTAAATTTCTGAAATCTTCCCTTAACTTCTAGCCTCCCTAACTCTGTTAATTGTAATAGTACAAGAAAAAGCTAAGAGACCATTTTTATGTAGAATTGTCTGCTTTACAACTTTCATGAAAAACTTTTTTTTCTAGCTCTTACCCTTTTTGAGTTATCTTTAAAAACCCCTTTGTTTTATCTTTTTCTACCCTTGGCCGGGGGTTGAACAAAAAATTACTCTCACTTATTGTTATAATATACCTTAAACTAACTCATATCAAAAATTCAGCCAAGTTGACAAAATTTCGATTTAAAGGCTTAGTTAATTGGACTATGCAAGACAAATTAGAACTAACTATATTACTATATTTTCAAGGTAAGCAAATGTTCATTCGAGGTTTACCATGGTAAATGCAAATATTAAATTATTGTAGAAAGGCCACAAGAGTCCACATTAAATGCTTCAAGACAGTTAGAAATAAACCAAAGTAAAATTATTAGAACGTTACATAAATATAAATACCGCCCCCTATAAAACTATGCCGGTTCAAAAATTCACCCAAAATCAAAAAATTCAGGCTGCTTCGCTTGAAAAATGGCGACCTAAACTATTTTTAAAAGATTTTATGTACTGATCATTGGCCCACTATTTTATGAAGGTGCTGCTTCGACTGGGGAAATATACCTGCATCTTCTTGAAAATCAAATAGAAAACAAATTGAAAGACCTGCCGCTGATCGACTATACCAATTTAATTTGGCACCAAGACAGAACGCCTCCGCATAGATCCAGAGCAGTACGAAATTATCTAAATAATAGGTTTGATTGTGGATTGGTAATGGAGGAAATATTCAATGGCCTTCAAATAGCCCAGACCCTACACCCTTGGACAGTTTTCTGTGGGGTTACTTAAAAAACGAGGTTTATAAGGAAACTAGTGTAAACTTAGGTGAACTAAGGCATAAAGTTGAGAGATGTAGGCATACAAAATTTAAGTGAATTTAATTCCCATTTAATACTAAATGGAGTTCTGAAAATTAATGAGGATTATACGAAGTGCATCAATAATAATGGCGGTCATATTGAGCATCTGTGACTATTTGTGTGTTTTTTATTAATTAGGTATTAAAATTCTGTTAAACTTAAAACTTGTTAAAGTTAAACTTGATTTTTATTATTATCATAAAATGAACGGATAACTTCAAATTTTTCGTTCTCATTAAACATTATTTATTTATTAAAATAGTTTGTTATAGAAAATAAATTATTGATGATAAATAAACTTCTGTCAAAGTCATTTGTTTGTTCCGTGTGCCTCGTCCATAGCCACTGCGATCCGTCAGACATAAATTTCCCTCCCGTTTTTTCAAAAATAGTTTTAAACTGCAATATGTCGAAAAAGTCCTGAATTTTTAAAAGAGAAAAAAAATAAATTTTCTTTAATTTAGTGATTTCCATTATTCAATTGTTTTTTTCTAATACTGTATTATAAAAATTCATCAAAAAAGCTAAAACTTTTGTATTAAAAACTTTTTGTAATTTCAATAATAAACTCACAACAAGTTGTCAGATTATAGTGACTACCCTGTACAATGATATAAAAATAGGATAGACTCTCTCTTGAGAAGTACAATTAGTAATACAGTCTACAACATTTCAAGGAAGATAGGTTCAACCTTTTCCAAGTCGAGCTGCAAGAAGGATTTACTCCAAGGTTGACAAACGTTAGCACGAGGATAAAAACGTACGTCACCTAAAGTATAATAATGGAAAAAACATCGGCAGTTGCGGAGTACATGACAGATACAGGACTTGCGATGGAGATATTGGTCAAGATTCTACAGAGCAGCAGAAAAAATCCAGAAAAATCTAAATAATTTCAACCGCGACAAGTGCTTAGAACTAACTAGACTTTGGAAAGGACTCAGCCTTAAAAATTAAGGATCAAGTGTGTTTCTTATGTATTTTGATACTCTGAATTCGAGTCTGAAGTCTATTAGCTGTATGCCCCGTAGATTTTGCAAAGAAATAGCTGAAAATGGCAAAAAATCATATTATTGAGAGTGAGAAAATTTAGAAAGAGGTTTTCTAGATTGGTTCAAGTGTTTTTCTCATAAATTTTGTCGATTCGAATTTTAATTACCCAAAAATTTTGCAAAAATCGCAAAATATCGCAAAAAAATGGAAACTGTGAATCCCAAAAAATCTTGAATGAATGTCATGGGCATGAATTACTTCCAAATAAATTCCACTGACTCAAACCAGGTTTTTTTTTGATGTTGCTCTTTCACTTTTCTTCTTCGAAAGACCTTTGCTGCGGGCTTCTCTTTCGCTTCTGTCTATTCTGATCCGTTTCTTTCTTTAGTGTCCAACAGAAATCTGCCGTCATGTTGATATTTCATCTTTCTTGGTACTAATTCTCCATTTCTTATATCTTGATGGAATCTTCCTCCTTGTTGTTCACTGCAGTCTTCAAGGCTTTCAGGAAAGTAGTCAAGGTGAGAGTGTAGGAAGGGCAATTTAAAATTCATCAAGCAACCTAACTGTTTGAAATTTTTCAACATCTCTTCAAACAAACTTTCGTAATACCCACTCTTCTGATTTCCTAAAAAGTTCCGAGAGATATTCTTGAAACTTTGCCATGCTGATTTTTCAGTGTCATTCATCCTTGTAAAGAAATTCTCGTTTCGAAAAAGAGTACGAATTTGAGGACCATCAAAATACTTTCTTTCAATTTCGCATCACTTATCGCTGGAAACTACTCGCCTGATCCTGAATATTGAAAACAATCACGTCTTTGTCCAGAACTTTGACATACTGCTTCATGAGACCAAGCTTGATATGAAGAGGCGGTAGTAGAATTTTTTAAGGTTCAATCAGTGGTCTATGTATGATGTTCCTCGACTCTGGATTGTCCACTCTTTCTGTACGTAGTGATTTTTCCCATAAACGTAAGAAGCAGGGATATTTTGTGAAACCTGATTGCTGGCCCATGATCATGGTTGCAATTTTTAGATTTTAGTTTATTTTCTCCAACACTGTCTGCAAATTCTCGCTATTTTTGGTGATTTTCCGCTATTATTTTGTGATTTTTGTAAATTCTGAGGGAGATGCAGCTTAAAATACTTCAGATTTGGATTCAGCACATCAAAATACATAAGAAACTTACTGGACCAAGTTCAGAACAATTTTTTTCGATTTTTTTGGACTCACTAAATGATTTCAGCGAATTTTCACAATTTTTTGCCAATCACTCAAAATTTTGGGGGTGTTCCAGCTAAACGGACTTCAGATTCGAATCCGTCAAAGTACATAAAACCTATTGGGTCAAAACAAAAGTACAGACCATTTTTTGTGTGTTACTGTTGGACGCCAAATGAATTTATGATATAACTGATTCATATTAAAAAAAGTCTACCTTGCGGAACAATTTCGGGATCATGTCTCTTCGGCGGTAACAGAAAATCGAGCCTGGAACTCTGCCACACCATTGGAAAGCCGTCCGTGTCTAAAGTAACCTCACACTTGTATTCCCCAGACGACTTGGTGGTCAAAACGATCAGCGTCAAAGGACAAGCTCCCACCGAGGCAGATCGTGGATGGAGAACCATAACCCCATCGACTTCAAATTCGTTGACGGTGCCATCACCCGCACACCTGAAGAACTGCTGGCCATCTTTGTACCATTTCACGTCGTACAATTTTTTGCCTTCCACGTCATACTTGCAGTCGATCTCTACCTGATTGGATGCCCTTCGAGGTACGTAGAAGTTGGTTAACCTCAGCAGGTCTACCATATGAATATTGATCGTCACTGTAACTAAAAATACAAATTGTTTCGTGACATTGTCGCATTGGGTCTGCTAGCAGCATCATCAAACAAGAAGGCAATAGAACAGATCCTTAAAAAAAATATACGTTTTTCATAATTTTGTACTATCTTTACTTATTTAACTTAAACCAATTTCAGAAACTGTATTCCCAATTTTCTTTTTACTGTTCAAATTGGTCTGCCCTGATTTTTTTTTCTTGTACAGCAGTCCAACGTCCCCAAAACCCTAAAAATTGATTTGACTTTTTGACAAATCTGCTGCAATTTGTACATGTACATGAATATTTGAAACACTGTCATATAAATTTATTAAGAGTTGGCTTCTAGATGATCGTGATGAGTTATTATGAGTTATGCTTTATGTTGTAAAGGAATAAAGGTTATTTGCACTTCTGTCTTAAAGTGGTCAAACCTGTAGACCAAAGTATTGAAATGTTGATAGAATTCCAACCTTAGAAATATTAAACCCTGTTGAAGATGTAAGTAGGTATAGAATTCACAGCAAATATAAAAATTTTCCCTTATAAATTCGTATGCAATTATTATTAACGGTTTAGAAGTTGTGAGTTGTGAAAATTAAAATTGTTTTGGCATTAGCTTCGACAGGCATGAACATTTTTTGGTAATTTTTTAGTTATGTAATAAAGCCAATAAATTATACTTTTTTATGAAAGTTTCCAATTAAAAAATTGAGGCGTAGAAAGGGAAATTTCTAACCTATTTCTTCACAATACTGAAAATGATGATGATTATGTAAAAATCGACTAAATTAAATGTTCAAATTGTGCACCGTTGGCTGCCTGACAGTAGCCAAGACGATTAATAAATTCTTTTTGGACATTATCAATAACTTCAGGAGGTATACGATGTATCTCGTGACGAATTCTTGCTTTTAAATCTTCTAAATTAACCGGTCTAGTAACGTATACTTTGCTTTTTAAGTATCCCCACAAGAAATAGTCTAGGGGTGTCAAATCAGGCGATCTAGCTGGCCACTCAATCGGCCCCCTTCTCCCTATCCAACGATTCGGGAACAGCTCATCTAAATATGCACGGACAGGTGTTGCATAATGGGGAGGTGCACCATCTTGTTGAAAGAAAATGTCATTTCTTGGAAGATCATGTCCCTCTATATCTGGATATAAAGTTATTAGTTCAGGAATGAGGTCGTCTCGAAGAAAATCCAAATATCTTGCACCAGTTAGGTTGACGTCAAAGAAATGGGGACCCAGAATTCTTCCGTCGACTATACCGCACCACACATTTACTTTCTGGGGACTTTGAGTGTGATACCCATCATCCATCGAGGATTCTCGGTAGCCCAATAACGGCAGTTTTGCCTATTGACATGGCCGTTCAAAACAAACGTAGCCTCGTCAGAAAAAAATACGTGTTTTACGATATTATTATCATTATTGCATAGCTCTTGCATTTGCTCGCAGAATTGATTACGCCGATCAAAGTCGTCTTCAGATAGCTCATGAACAAGGCATACCTTATAAGGATGATACTTTGCTTTTTTCATAATTTTGTGAACTGTGGACGCTGCCATATTGAAATCAGAAGCCAATTGGTTAAGTGTTGAGTGATGATTTTCTTGTATTGCCAACAAAACATTAAGCTCATCATCTACTGATTTTGACGGTCGACCAGATTGAACATGTCCAAAGTTACGGTATTTAGACTTAATATTGCTTACCATGCTTTGGCTAATGGGATGTCGATCAGGATGAGCTTCATTGAACAATCAATTCAACTACTTCTTTTTGGGGTGCGCATCCTGTCTCCAAATCCGATCATGCAAAGAATTTCAATTCGTTCTCGTTCAGTTAATTTAACCATTTTTTTTATAAAATGACAAAGTTACTACTCAATAAACACTTCAAACGCACTGCTTTTGCCAAACAAAAGATAAGAACTAAAGAAATAACTCAAAAAACGAAAAAAACTATTTAATAAAGTACGATTTCAAGTTTTTATCTGACAGCAATAAAAAACATTCTCGGTCGCTAGGGCTACTGTCAGGCAACCATGATTTTTGACGATGCGTATGTAGAATGACACGCTCTTTCAAATGGCATGGTCAAAATTGGGGGTTGCTATTTAAAAAAATTGTCGATGACGTCATATCTCGAACAACGATGACGTCACAAATATGGGTCGTATGTCAAAAAGTGCCTTTTTTAAAAACAAAATCGACGTGCCAGGGGATTTTTTCGAAAACTTCTCAATTTAAAAAATAATGAATTTATTCCTTACTTTTCGAAAGCACTGTATAAAAGACAGTTTGTAGATATATCTTAAGTTTCCTACTCCAATTCACCATTAAATAATTTTTTATAAAGTTTTTTATGGAAAAACGCATTTTTTAGTTTTTTGCTTATAAAACCTAAACTAACGAAGCAATCTAAATGCTATAATGATACAATTTGTAGAGAATCGAAATACAAATAAAACGAGAGGTCGATCGATCCGATCAGATAATTAGAAGCAAAGAAGACCAGGAAAAATCTTAAAATTTAGCGTTTTTGTAAAAATGCATTAGTCCGTCATTTTTTAAGTTGTAGAGCTGACTCTGTGCACAAAAGTAGAGAATTATATCGACGCTTTAGTACGAAAACATGTTATCTCAGATTTCGGTTGGAAAACATGCTATCTCAAATTTCAGTTGGAAAACATGCTATCTCAAATTAAGCTTGGAAAACATGCTAACTCAGATCTTTAGGTAAAAACATGCTATCTCAGTGTGACTAGAAATTTAAGTTGGCACATTGAATGATTGAAACCGTGCATTTATAATAAACTTATATAATATAACGAGCGTTCAAATAAAAACGTGGTCAAGTTGGTTCTGAAAATTTGGACGTAGGGCGTAGCGTATACCAAATGAACTTAAACGTCATCTGTCAAAGCGCTATATCGCCGCTATCAATTTGAATATTTTCGTTTTAAAAAGCGTTTAAAATGGTGTTTTCTCAAGAACAAAAAGTGTTTATCATAGAGTCCTACTTTAGAAATAGACGCAAGATTGATGGAATATGGAAGTATTCTATTGAGGAATGTTTCATAGAATTTCAAAATCAATTTCCCGGCGTTGTTGAGTACAAAATTTTTCAAAGAGCAGTTCAGCGTTGTGTTAATGTTTTTCGTGAAACGGGCAGTGTAACAAGAAAAGAAGGAAGCGGCCGACCTAAAAAGCGGACTGAAGAATTAAAAGAAAATGTCCAACAAATAATGGAAAATGCGCCAAGAACTTCTGTACGTGTTTTATCACAAATGGTGGAAGTATCAGTCGGTACCTGCCACACAGTGTTAAAAAAAGATTTGCGTTTGTTCTCCTATCGTTTAACTTGTCAGCAAAAACTTCATGAAGTTGATTTTCCGCGACGGGCTGTATTTTGTGAATGGTTTTTAAACAACTACGGTGAACTTCATAATATCACCTTTTTTTCTGATGAAGCCTGGTTTCATTTAAGTGGTTACGTAAACTCACAGAATATGAGAATGTGGTCTTCTGAAAAACCAGATAACTTTTTTGTCGAGGGCCCTCTTCACGCTCAAAAAATTGGAGTTTGGTGTGCTCTCAATCGAAGGAGGATTTATGGACCTATTTTTTGGCTACAAGATGGCGCAAGGGCACATACGGCAGGCGAGACGATGAATATGTTGAGGGAAATTTTACCAAAATCGACTAATAAGTCTCAATGTTGAACATGAATTTCCACCGAGGTCATATGATATTACGCCGTGTGATTTCTTTTTGTGGCCTTACCTTAAAAACACTATTTTTGAACTGCCTATTCCTGATTTAAACCATCTGCAGGCTCGACTTATAGACAAGATTCGTGAAATTAACAATACCCCGAGCATCTTAGAAAATGTCTTTAATTCTTTGAGGAACAGGTGTGAAAAGTGCTTGGAACAAGGAGGGGGACACTTTCAGCAGCTGCTTTAATTTATTGTTATAACAAGGAGAGGGACACTTTCCGCAGCTCCTTTTATTGTTTGTTATTGTTATCATGATTATTCTTTAAAATAAAGTTAGTTATATAGTTATTAACGTTACTGAAACTGACAGCTGCTATACAGCTCGTTGAGAAATGAGGTTAAGTTGGTCATAAGCTACTCCCTACGTCCAATGTGTCAGAGCCAACTTCGACCACGTTTTTATTTGAACGCTCGTTATTTTTAAGAAAGTAAGGAATGTTTATGTTCAGGTACACTGTTTATTTTATTTTTTTTATTCAACATTTTTCAATTAATTTTGTTAAGTTACTGTTATAAACGACAAAATTTTTAATTAAAAAAATAGAATAATATGCAATATGCTGCAACACGTACCTTACTCGACGTATTTTGAAATAACAAATTATAAAAAAATAGTGTATACCTTAATATATAAAAATGTTTGTTATTACCAAAAATTATTCGATTTTTTTCATACAAGTTTGCCTTGATATCAAAATTAATAGCGTACTCTTATCTGATTTATAGTCGCCACTCTTGATACACTTATTTTTCTTTTTCACAAAATCTGGGATGCACAATTTATTCTGAAAATAATTTTGTATGCCTAAGGAAACTGCAATAAAAAGAATTATATAGTGGACCAGGTTAGGCCCCAAACTCCGGGTCCGAATCGTTCTTACTGCACCTCAATAAAAACAAGGTAGCCGCGTCCTTGCATAGACTTTGGAAATGAAATGCAGATATGCGACACTTTTATTACCGGTACTTCATGATCTGCTGATGATAAACATGTGTGCATGGGGAATCCCGGAAATGTGCACGTGCAAATCATATGCGCCCGTCGCGTCAATACATGTATACATATCATTCAACTTTATACATTATATTTATATTCTGGTTATTGTCTTAACTCTATTAACAAAAGTAAGAGTAGTGACTATAAATCAGGTAAGAGTGCTCTATTAATTTTTGTAATAACAAACATTTTTATATATTAAGGTATACACTATTGTATTTACAATTTATTATTTCAAAAAACGTCGAGTAATACGTGTTGCAGCATACTGCATATTATTCTATTTTTTTAATTAACAATTTTGTCGTTTATAACGGTGTAACTTAACAAAATTAATTGAAAAATGTTGAATAAAAAAAATAAAATAAACTGTGTACCTGAACATAAACATTCCTCACTTTTTTAAAAATATATTATATAAGTTTATTATAAATGCACGGTTTCAATCATTCAATGTGCCAACTCCAATTTCTAGTCACACTGAGATAGCATGTTTTTACCTAAAGATCTGAGTTAGCATGTTTTCCAAGCTTAATTTGAGATAGCATGTTTACCAACTAAAATTTGAGATAGCATGTTTTCCAACCGAAATCTGAGATAGCATGTTTTCGTACTAAAGCGTCGATATGTACCTACTTTTAAGTATGCACAAAGCAGGTGCTGTCGGACAATTTGTTTTGGCACATTTGAATGGTTTCTACCAAAAACAACATATCTCAAAAAAAAGAAATTTAGAGGAGATCCGTAAAACTGATTTTCTTGAAACAGGTTAAATATTTAATAAATAATTTATAATTAAAAGTGTGTAATGCAACCTTCTGACTTAATGTATCAAAAAACTATACATTTTGAGAAAAAAAAACATTTTAGTTTGACATGTGTGGTTTTTGCAAGAAAATTAAGACGGTTTTGAGAAAAAACTGCTTTATTATTATTTTGTTAAGAACACAAAACGAAATTATTTAATTATTACTAAACAATGCATTTAGAACAAGGAAAGGAAACATACTGTGCATTTAGAACAAAGAAGGAGAAGCATAGTTCTGATTGTTAAGTTCCTTCGCAACCACTGCACTGGATCAATATTGTTCTCGCTATCGTCATGGTTGTTTGATAGTACTAAGTGCTCATAAAATGTGATATTTTCTTTGTTTCTCAGAACGTTAGACAGTGTTTGTAAATATTTAATTTTTTTTTGTCTTTTTCAAAGGAGCAGCATGCTCCGTGATTTCCATTGTTATGACTAAAAGTTTCCGTCGAAAACAACACATGTCACTGACAAGTGCGCTTTTTGCGGAACGCTCTATATTTCAACCATGCATATCGCCCTGGCGCGTGGTTTCCGTTAGAAATATTTTGTAAAGGCAAATATATGGTATTTTTAAATATAATGTTGCCAATAACTCAAAAAGTTAATTTTATGACAAAAGTTTTTGCTAGAAACCCTTCAATTGCAATTTGAATTTTTTGGTACCTACACTATTTTGCAAATTTCTGAATGCGATTTCAATTTTTCAACCGGATTTTAAAAGATAAGTATAATATAATACTACAAAACGTATATTCCAATTTTCCGTGTACGCGGTCGAGTAGTGGTGGAAGATCGGGGTTTGAGGGACAGTGGATACATAGTAGTCCTGTAGCCAGGGGAGTCCCAATTGCCCCCTTCATTTAGATGGAGTTACCCAAGTGTTTTTTATGTATTCTGAGCTGCAGAACACGAATTTTTTGGGTAGAAGTTTGCCCGGATGTCGGTAAGTTTTTTATTAACAAAAAAATTGCAAAATACTGAACACTTAGTTTTTGGCAAAATAAAAAGTAATTTCTTGTTATTTGACCAATTTTAAGAAGAAAATCTCTTGCAATTTTTTTGTTAAACGCATAGTTTTCGAGATAAACACCGTTAAAAACTCGAAAAATGCGATTTTTGCGATTTTCAATTGTTAATTACTTTTGATTGAATAGGTATTTTGTAATTCTGCTGACGGCGTTTGAAAGTTCATGTTAAATACTACAATTTATGAGTAATTGCAGTATGAAAATTTGTTTTTTCCACTGTTATTTGAAGCTATAAACAAATAGCTATTGAGCGTTCAGAAGGGTGCGCCGCCATGTATGTAAGAGAGCGGTTGCCTCCTTACAGGCGTTTAATAAACGATCTTGACGCGTACTATTCATCGACCAAAGAAACGATGAAAACTGAACGAAACATTAACGATTTAATGAAAATTTGCAATATTACAATAATTAAAATTATTATACAAAAATAGTTTCATGTATGATTTTCTAAACTGTAAAAGTATCAAATATTTTTATTCTTACAAGTATTTTTTTTCATACATGCACAGAAAGTGCAGCAAGATATTTGATGTCAATTGCAATTACATGCTTTTGTGCTGCACATTGCATAATTGCAGGCAGCTGGTAATTCTTCAGGAGGTGGTATTAAGATGTTTACCCTCTCTGGCAACAGTAGATCGTCTTTAATAAAAAATCCATATGAAGTTGAATCTAATTCGTTCATATGTGAATTTAAAACATTCGTTTGAATATGAACAACGTAAAAAGCCCGTAAGATGTGAAGTCTAATCGAATCAGAAGTCGGTGGCAAATTTTCTATTATAGAATTTTTGTGTTTATAAATCCAAACCCTTGATTCATTAAATGATTTACAACTACAATCAACATTTCTTATAATGTTAACTAAGAACTCTTCAGCTTTTTTCAAGCTATCTTTTATACTTATGTTGGAACAATCTGCAAAATAATTTCAAAATGAAGAAAGAAAAGTATTACAGTTATTTCGCCAAAAAGTCATATTTACCCTTAGCAAAATTTCGTAAATATTCCACAGGGCTTGATTTTAAAGCTCTCGTTTTTGTGCCTACTTTGCTTTATAAACGATAATAAAAAAGTTTATACTTACTTATATTAAAAGCGTAACGTCGTATAATTTAGGCGTTTTTATAATTATTATTTTTTAAACTTGTATAATAATTTTAATTATTGTAATATTGCAAATTTTCCTTAAATTGTTTCATTCAGTTTTCATCGTTTCTTTGGTCTAGAAATGAAGAGTACGCGTCAAGATCGTGTATTAAACACCTGTAAGAAGGCAACCGCTCTCTTACATACATGGCGGCGCACCCTTCTGAACTCTCAATCGCTATTTGTTTATAGCTTCAAATAACAGTGGAAAAAACAAATTTTCACACTGCAATTACTCATAATTTGTAGTATTTAACATGAACTTTCAAACGCCGTCAGCAGAATTACAAAATAGGTACCTATTCAATCAAAAGTTATTAACAATTTAAAATCACAAAAATCGCATTTTTGAGTTTTTAACGGCGTTTATCTCGAAAACTATGCGTTTAACAAAAAAATTGCAAGGGACATTTTCTTCTTAAATTGGGTCAAATAATAAGAAAATACTTTTTATTTCGCCAAAAACTAAGTGTTCAGTATTTTGCAATTTTTTTGTTAATAAAAAACTTATCGACATCCGGGCAAACTTCTACCCAAAAAATTCGTGTTCTGCAGCTCAAAATACATAAAAAACACTTGGGTAACTCCATCTAAATGAAAGAGGCAATTGGGACCCCTCTGGCTACAGGATTATAGGTATATAATTTTGAATATTATTAGTTAGTAAGTATATGTTAATATTATTGTACGTGGTGATACATAATAAATAATACCAATACACGGTATCACAATGATGTGAAACCTGTGGATATTCCTTGTTTTATTCCTGCATTTTTTGACATTTACACGAAATCTTGACGTCAAACGTGAATTTGAAAGTTTTCTTGCAAAATATACTTTTCTGCTCCAAATAATACATATTTAGGTGTCCTTGTATAGGACATTATATTACATTCTGTTAGTTGTATTATGTACCACTTACAATAATATTAAACTATACTAAAACTAACAATATTCAAAATTGTATACTTAACAAGGTGTCTCGATACTTGATACAAAAAATTCAAGTACAGATAGATGAGGTCAAAATAATATCAGTTCTTCATATAAATTTTTTCCATACGGGCTTTCATTAACAAATAACAGTCCCTCAAAAGTGAAAATTAAAAAGTTATTTTTATTTACAGTCTCTAAACTATTAACTTCAGCATGATACAAACTTGGTGATCGATAACACATGCGTACAGCTTGTTTTTGATGTAGTAAGTGAAACTCCATTATGCCCAGAACGCCAGGGACGGACTAAACCCAATGGTTAATAACCCAGAATTTTTGCATAGATGACGATCGCAATCTGCCTGTATCAAATATAAGTTTCCTGAAGAATTTACCAACGATAATACCCTCTTGGTTGAACTCGGTAAAATTAACAGTTTAGGAAATATTTGTGATTTTATGTCACACTGCACTCGAGCGGCGCCTCCACCAATTTTTGTTTTTAATTTTAATTTGCATTTAATTACTATGTTAGAAGCGTACCCATTTTCAAAACAAGAGCCTAGAAAATGTTACTGTTCACTAACAAAATTTGACAAACACACTTTATAATAAAAATAAGTTAAAACATAATTTAAAAGAAAAAAACTGTCAACATCCATTTTCAATATGGGCACCTTCCACTGCCACACACTTCCTAAGACTGCGAATGTTATTTGTTTGAACTTGAAAAAACATTTCTCTGGTAATAATTTAATAGGTCCATACGTTTTTGAGGAACGTCTGAATGGACATCGATATTTGGAGTTTTTGCAAAATAGTTTGCAGCCAATATTATATGATGTTCCATTAGACACCTGAAGAAACGTTTCAATCTTGATGTACGAAATTATTTATCCATTGTGTTTAATAATAAATGGATTGGGAGAGGAGGCGCAATTTCATGGCCACCACGTCCTCCAGACTTTAACCCGATGGATTTCTTACGTCGGGATACTTGAAAAGTTTAGTGTACGGAACTCCAGTACAGACAAGGGACGAATTGCTACAAATAATTAATTTCCATTGTAATAATATTAGACATACCCCAGAAACGCTTTTTCTTGTACAAGCAAATAATATTCGTAGACATAGGAAGTGTGTGGAGGTGAAAAGTGCCCGTATTGAAAATGTATTTTGATAGTCTTCCTTATTTGAAATTATTTTTTTAACTTACTTTAACTTATTCTTGTTTTATTAGTGAAAATTACATTAGTACACAGTAAGATTTCCTAGGCTCTTATTTTAAAAATATGTACGGTTCTAACATAGTAATTATGTCCAATTAAAAATTAAAAACAAAAAATGGTGGATGCGCCGCTCGATGTGCACTGTGACATAAAGTCACAAATATTTCTTAAACTGTTAATTTTACCGAGTTGGACCAAGAGGGTATTAACGTTGGCAAATTCTTCAGGGAACTTATTTTTGATAGAGACAGATTGCGACCGTCATCTATGCAAAAATTCTGGGTTGTTAACCTTTGGGCATAGTCCGTCCCTGGCGTTCTGGGCATAATGAAGTTTCACTCATTACATCAAAAATAAGCTGTACACGTGTGTTATGGATCACCAAATTTGCATCATGCTGAAGTTAATAGTTTAGAGACTAAATAAAAATAAGATTTTAATTTTCAACTTTGAGGGCCCGTAACTTGTTAACGAAGGCCCGTTTGGAAAAAATTTATATGAAGAACTGATATTATTTTGACATTATCTATCTGTACTCGAATTTTTCGTATCAAGTACCAGGACACCCTGTATACCAAACTCTCTAACTTCCAAGATTAAAATAAGTACTTAATTATTACCCTGTTATTAATTCTGCTAAGTACCTGATAGAAAGTATTAATCATTTCGTCTATCTACATTTTCATCCCTAAATTGTAATTAATTATAATTATATCCACCTAGACATCTTTCTATTTGTTACACTTTACTTAATTAATATCCTTTTATCAACAAGAGGAAACTTTACGCTATTACTCACGGCTATGTGGTTCTGATTTCATGACAGAAATAATAAAAAAGGTAATCCATGCAGGCCATTTACCGATTGATAGCCGTGAAAAATGGTCGGCAAAACGGGTGTGGACGACGTATACTGAAAGAATACTATCAATTAGGCTAACGACGATCAAACACGTTGTTCGCAGCTTATCGGCCTTTAACACATAGGGTAAAAGCTAAATAGTGTGTTGTTTGAAGACATTTAGCGTAATTTCAGGAGTGGCGTATCGACAGGGAGCCACGCCACATACAGTTCAGCATTCCTGAAAGGATCACTCGTTTTGGACATAAAAGTAATAGAATTAAATTATTCCGAACAAAATTTTATTAAAAAAAATACTGAAATTCAATATGACGTCCATTAGTTTAGTACACCTTTTCGAAATTATTTAGAAATTGGTGAAGAATGTCACAATTCGTTATATTCTTGGCAATATTCTATGTTTAAGAAAAATGGTATCAACTTTTAAAATAAAAGTCAGCAGAACAAGCCATCGTAAACTTATTAATTGTGCTAAACTAATGTAACTGCAATAACAAAATAAGGTCATAGAAACATACTATACTATGTATACTATTCTATAAAATTGTATTCAATAACTGAGTACCTCTTCAGGGTCATTAAAATAAACCAAACAGATCAAAGATATCTGCTGCAGTTCCTGAAATATTATGAAAAAATTGATAATAACGGTTTTAGAAAATGCCATCTAGCGTCCTTATTTCACAACAGAAAGAGCTGAAATTTGGTACTAGAAGATATGAAGATACAAGGAATCCATTTTTGTAGAAAGAAAATTTCTACAGCTACTAGTTACAGTTATGCAACATTCAATTGTTTTTTTTTTTCTTATGGGCGCTATATTGGATTTTAACAGTAACAAATAGTGGAAATAATTATGAACACGTCAGTATATAACACTACTATTTTATTTAAAGAATAACCCATAAAATTAAAGAAAAATCAACAAACATTTTGACAGATTCAAAATTTGCTAGCATTTGCTGCCTTGTGTACCTCACTTTTTTGAAAAACACCTTATCTTGACACCGTCTCAATTTGGTTTTAGGAAGAATTCTTCAACTATTAGAGCTTTACTAACTGTTGTTGAGGATGTAGTTGATGGCCTTGACCGTGGTCAAACAACGAACGCCACGTTTTGTGACTTGACCAAAGCCTTTGACTGCGTCAATGTCGATGTACTTCTGAACAAACTCGACTATTATGGTGTCCGAGGTTTAGCGTTGAAACTTTTTAGTTCTTACTTGTCAAATAGACGGCAATTTGTCAATATAAATAACTGTAATTCCGCTATATTGCCCATTGCGAATGGTGTGCCGCAGGGATCGGTGTTGGGGCCATTATTTTTCTTAATTTACATAAATGACTTGCCAATCAACATGCGTGACTGCAAGTGTATTATTTTTGCCAACGACACGACCCTTTTGACACATGGCGGTGTGGATAGGAGTAGAGAGTCTCTATCTAAGGCTAAATCCTGGTTTTCTTCAAATAAACTTAAAATCGAATTTTACTAAAACCCAACATTTGCATTTTACAGCTGATAGATTAGTTGATAGGTCTAATAATGTGAAATTACTGGGTATTACTTTAAATCCCGGTTTATCCTGGGCACCTCAAGTCGACTCTCTCTGTTCTAAGCTTGCATCGCAGATTTTCGTTATGAGGCAGCTTAGGTCTTCGCTGAGTGATGCAGTTATGAAAATTTTGTATTTTTCTCTTGTTCACAGTCATCTTAATTATGGAGTTCTGTTATGGGGTAACTCTGTTACTGCGCGGAAGGCATTTACTTTGCAGAAGGCAGCGGTTCGCCTTGTAGCTGCAGACCACCGCCGAGCTTCGTGTAAAATTCTATTTAAGAGTTTAAAGACTATGCCTTTTCCAAGCCTGTATATTTTTGAAACGTTGCTGCATGTGCACAAGAATCCCCAAAATTTGGCCACTCACTCATCCATTCACGATCGCAATACTAGTCAGGCACTAAATCTTGTGGAACCCTTTTCTTGAATTAATATTACTAAGAGAAACAAGGTCCAGACTCAGCTTTATAATAGGTTCAGTAATCATTTTAAAAATTTTAAATTTAGGACGATGTCTCAGTGAAGTTTCCACAAGTTCATTAAAGATTTTTTATTAGAGCAATGTTTTTATAGTCTTGATGATTTTATTTCTTTCGTTACTTTTTACTTTTAATGTCTTCTTTTAGTGTAATAGTTGTGACAAAAAATATACAGTTTCTGTATATGATAGTGTATTCTATTCATTTTAATACTTATTTTAATTGAAATTTTGGTAAAGATTTCAATTACAGAAAAGAGGGAGATGTATGAATTATACATAAAAAAATAATAAAAACTGTAGAAACTATTAAAACATGTCATCAATTATTTCCAGAAAGACACCAGCCTCGTCGAACGATATTTTTAAAAGTGTATAAAAATAATATGGTAGAATTTGGAAGTGTGCAGGTATACTTACTGTTTATTTGTTTTCAGAGATTATTATTTCTTCCAAATTACATAATTAAATGTAGGTATCAAGTAAGACGGGAACCCGTTAATGAAATAAATATCTTGGGAAAAGGCGATATAAATCCTGAGAGTTTTACGAGGGTAGGTAATCGCAAGAGAACGTGTTACTTCACGGGCAACCCTTAAAATAATTTTTGAAAAATATAAGTACCATGATTATAAATTCAAACCAGCACAAAAACTACACCCAGAAGATGGTGAACAAAGAATGGAATTTTGTAGATGGTTTCAGGAAAAGATAACAGAAGATAGACTGTTCGGCAAGAAAATTATTTGGAGCGATGAAACTACGTTCACAAATAACGACATTTTTAATAGAAAAAATATGCACTATTATGTCATAGAAAATCTGAATTAGGTTCAAGAGACTAGCCACCAAATTAGGTTTTCCCTTAGCATTTGTTGTGGAATATTAAATAACCGTATAATAGGACCGTTTCTTCTTGATGGTAACTTTACTTCTCAGAAATATTTAGATATTTTAAGGATAGAAATGAAAGATGCATTGAATAATCTTCCCTTACATTATATTAGAAATTTAGAAATGTTTAAGCCAGATGGCGCAAGGCCTCATAATTCTGCAATGGTGTCCCAAGATTTAAATTGGCGCTTTCCAAATAATTAGATTGGTAGGTACTCATGGACCTGTAGCTTGGCCTCCACGGTCTCCATTCCTCAACCCTAAAGATTTTTTTCTATGGGATTGTCTAAAAGATAACATTTATGATAGCCCTTGTGAAAATATAGAAGACTTACGTGAAAGAGTTTTGCTGCTTTTCGGTATATTTCACCACAAAGTATTCAAAACGCTGTAGACAAAATTAGAATGAGGACTGAGCTTTGTCTGCATGAGAATGGACGACACATTGAAGTATTTATTTGGATTTGTAGAATATTTGTATATTTTGCTTTATTGAGTATTGATTTTTGTTTTACGTCAAGAGCAACTAGATTTTATTAATTTTTTAAATAAATTATTTATTTTTTTAATTTTGTGGGTTCGCGCCATTATTCCATGGCTAGAAATTGGCCTCAATGATTTGGGATCGAGGGGGATTATCCCTCTTTATCCTGCCTCATCTCGTGTAGGCCTGGACAGCCTTCGTAGGTGGGCCCCATCCGTCGTCTACCCCGACCGCAAATGCGGCCGGTGTAGGCGCTTTGTGGGACCTCCTTTTGTCCTGGCTGGGCCCCGCCGGCTAGGGCCCTTTCTTCTGGCGCTCTTCTTGCTTCGCCGGCTCGTCTGTGTAAACCCCGGGGGTAGTGTCATGTTTATGTGTGGTATGGTTGGGTAGGGTAGTGCGGCTATGCAGCCTGGGATGCGCTTTGCTAAGGTGGCCCTTAGGCTAGCGCGGGAGGG
>NW_019417341.1:0-15627 GCF_000390285.2 Anoplophora glabripennis | reverse complement strand
CTCCTTAGACCAACTTGAAACCTGGTGCAACAGGTGGAAAGTCAAAATTAATCCCAACAAAAGTTCGGCTATCCTTTTTACCAAATGAAAAATCCCACAAAACCTCGACAGACTGACACTATCCCAGGAACCTATCTCCTGGAATCGACAAACACGATACCTGGACGTGACGATGGACCAGCGTCTCACGTGGAAACCGCACATCGTGGAGACGGTGGCGCGTAGAAATTATTCTTTTGACGAAAATGGATTCCTCGTGTCTTCATATCCCCCACCAAATTTCAGCTCTTTCCGTTGTGAAATAAGGACGGTAGATGGCATTTTCTAAAATCGCTATTTTCAGTTTTTTGTTTCAAAATGCCAGTAGCCGGAAGAAATAAAAAATGGTCTATCCTGCATACCAAATATATTCTCCTTTGTTATCAGTTTCGTACTTCTATACATACCTACTTATTAAATAGTTTATAAAATTTATAAACGAACGAATTACATTCCCTTAAAATATTCCCGTACGCCACTACTTTTGATACATAACACCACACCCCGGATTTCGCATCATTATTTCCCATCATGTACAATGGCTTTCTTAACGCCATAGGAAGAAATTATCTTTAATTTAGTTAATGGATTCCCCAGGCTATAACAAGGAAAAGGGATAGTATCAAATGCCGTTTTCTGATTTTCTTTTGATCGTCACGATATACATATACATATAATAAAAATTTCTAAAATAATTTGTATCGTATTAATTAAGTACATACGTCGTATGTTTGTTTACAAATATACAAAAACAAGATATATTATTTATTTTCAACACAGTTTCTAATTGTAATAATCATTGGTATGTAGATTAAAACTCAAATATCGAATCATTAAAGAAACAATTTCATAATAATGAATCTAATTACAAGTAGATTTTATTCTCTTCAAGATAGAACATTAAAATTTCCTTCATTATATTTATGTTTATGTTAAAAATAAATGTAAAAATCGGATGAAGAATTGATGATAAGGAGTCTATGATACACACCAGCAACTAAGCTGAATCGAAAAATATTAACATAAGCATAAAAATTTTGGACATTTTTTTTTCCACACATAAACAAGTTAACAGGTATTTAGTTTAATTTAAAATATTAAATTTGAAGCATAACGGTTAGCCTCAATCAGTGACAATAAGGAAATGCTATCAGAATCACTATTCTAAATATAACGGAATAGGGGGGCATGGAGTAGGTATATTATTTATTACATAAACTGGAAGATTGAGGTTTTACATAGAGCTGTTAGGAAACACTTATATTGAAAATGTATATTCACTACAGCCATGGAAATATTTACTTTATAGCTGTTTTACATTGACAATTTATTGATGAATAAATTGACGAAGTTCTTCATGAATTAATTCACGAATTTATTGGTAAACAGTGTGGTTTTACACTGCTACAGCCTTTGTCAAGTTTTTTGACGTATGAATCAGTTCTACGAATGAATCAAAGAAGCAACAAATCAGTAAAAACAATGCAAAACTAGTGCGACGTCATATTCCAATAACATAACCTCATTACTGATCTGAGCATGGAAATATATTCGGTTGGTACTTCTGAACTTCACGAAGAAACTGACGAAAATTAGAACATGATCTAATAGCTGTTTTGCGTTGACAATTTATTGATCAAGAAATTGGACAAATGTAATGCTGTCAAATAACTTCATGAATTTATTCATCAAGTTCTTGACGAATTAAAGCTGTTTTACATTGATCAATTAATTGATGAAGTCGCTTCATCAAGAAATTGGACACGTGCAATGCATCAAATCTGCTGTCAAATAACTTCATGAATTTATTCATCAAGTTCTTGACGAATTAAAGCTGTTTTACATTGACAATTTATTGATCAATTAATTGATGAAGTCGCTTCATCAAGAAATTGGACAAGTGTAATGCACCAAATCAGCTGTCAAATAACATCATCAATTTATTCATCAAGTTCTTGACGAATTAGAGCATGTTCTAATTTTCGTCAATTTTTTCGTGAAGTTCAGAAGTACCAACCCAACAGATTTCCAGCCTCAGATCAGTAATGAGGTTATGTTATTGGAATATGTAAATAATTGTGTGGCGTCGTGCTAGTTTTGCATTATTTTTACTGATTTGTTACTTACAAAAACTAATATTTAGGTATATAATATGTGTCAGAACGGTACTGCTATTGTATCACTACAATTATGAGTGGAAAGGTGACATTTTTGAAATGTATTTGCTTCTTTGATTCATTGGTAGAACTGATTCATACGTCAAAAAACTTGACAAAGTCTGTAGCAGTGTAAAACCACACTGTTTACCAATAAATTCGTGAATTAATTCATGAAGAACTTCGTCAATTTATTCATCAATAAATTCAATATTCATCAATAAATTATCAATGTAAAACAGCTATAATTCGCCAAGAACTTGATGAATAAATTCATGAAGTTATTTGACAGCAGATTTGGTGCATTACACTTCTCCAATTTCTTGATGAAGCGACTTCATGAATTAATTGATCAATAAATTATCAATGTAAAACAGCTATTAGGAAGTACGATGTTTAAAATACAGTATTTGGAATGCAACTTCTTTGTATAAGTTCTACGTACTTTCCCGTTTACGCTGCGTTTAGCGTTTGGCATTCTTAAATTACTGTGTATTCTGAAATATCGACTTTGACAAAGACTTTGATTAAACATTTTCTTACACAACAACACAAAAGAAAGTTGTTTGTACTTTACACGTGGCATGTTATTCATAGTATTTTTGCCTCCTGATCATGAATCCGGTGTCAGAATTGAGCTATCGCATCACAGGAATTTCCTAACCTCAAAAAATAGATCAAAAATAGCAAAAATTCAGGAAAAAGTGCTAGGAAAATACAAATTTTTTTTTTCTATATTCAAATGTTCATTTATATGGTTAAGATCCCCGCCGAACGTGAATCCGCGGTCAGAATTGATGGTTCTTTTTCTAACCTCAAAAAAATGGGGGTCAATTAAGGTCAGATATCACGAATTTTCAAAAAATAACACATTCGCGCCAAATTTGGTGCACGGGGGTTTTCGGGGTCGCTGATCACAGATCCGAGGTCAATTTTGCAAAATTCAAGATGGTGGATCCAAGATAGACGACCAAAATTTATACCAAATTTGGCGCGAATCTGTTATTTTTGAAAAGTCGTAATATCTGACTTTAATTGACCCATTTTTTGGGGCTAGAAAAAGAACCATCAATTCTGACCGCGGATTCACGTTCGGTGGGGTCTTAACCATATAAATGAACATTTGAATATAAAAAAAGTACTTTTTCGTGAATTTTTGCCCTCTTTTTTGAGATTAGGAAATTCCTGTCACGTGATAGCTCAATTCTGACACCGAATTCGTGATCAGGAGGCAAAAATACTACGGATAACATATGTCACATGAAAAGTCAGACAACATTTTTATTTTTGTGTGGCTGTGTTATTTGATCTAATATTAGAAAATAGGCTAAACGGAAAATTAAAAAAAGTAATACTTTATTTATTAAAAGCGGACGGAATATACGAGGTCTACCCAGGAAATAACAAAACTATATTTTTAATGTCATCCAATTTGCTTTAATGTCATCAATAGTCTGAAAACGGCGTTCTTTCAATAATGACTTTAATTTCGAAAATATTAAAAAATCGCAAGGAGCCAGGTCTGGCAAGTAACGAGAGTGGGGGAGGACAATAATCTGATTTTTGGTACAAAACTGACGAATAAAATATGGCATTATTGACAAAATTTCAAAAAGTGGGGGGTAGACTGTTTCTGGGTCCGCTGATTACGAATCTATCATCGGAAATAAGAAATTCAAAATGACCGATCTAATCAGCAGTCATAAAACCCAGTACCGTAACGCTTTCATGTCATTTGATGTTTAGATTCCGGGGGCTTTTGGGTTCACTGATAACAAATTTGCCTTTGGAGTTTTGAGATCTAAAATGGCGGAACCAATATGGCGGAAAAGGAACCCCAACTATCCTTCTTTGCGGTAAAAAAGGATTAGGTATTTCTCACATAAAGTAAAGAGTTTGGAGGTTTTAGGAAGTGCGATTACAAATTTACTATTAAAGTTTTAAAATTCAAAATGGCGGATCCAATATGGCGTACGAAGAGCCCCGCATCTTCACCTTGTCGGCAAAAAACGATTACAGATCACTTAGATCACTGATAGGAAATAGTTTGGGGATTCTTAGGAAGTCATCAGAACATCGATGGACAATAGTAAAGTAACCGCACTTCCTAAAAACTCCAGACTTTATGTGAGATATAATCATTTTTTTTTACCGCCAAGAAGGATAGTTGGGGTTCGCCTTCCGCCATATTGGTTCCGGCATTTTAAATTTCAAAACTTCAATGGCAAATTTGTTATAAGAGAACCCAAGAAACCCGGACTCGAACTTTCCTGAAATCGTTATTATAATGTTATATGGGTTTTATGTCCGCCATATTGGATCCACCGTTTTGAATTTATTTCTGATGATAGATTCATAATCAGTGGACCACAAAACAGTCTAATATATGAGTTGGGGATATAATTCTGAAAATTTTATCCTAATTTTTTCCTAAATTTACCATGAAGAGTGAACTCTGTATGCGCCATATTTGATCCACCATATTAAATTTCTCGAAACGCCACTTTTCTTTTGAAAACGAACATTTTAAGATCTTATACGTCTAAATCGGTCAAATCAATTTTTGTGTAGGCAGGGTGATCGGTCTGACGTGAAATGTCCCATCTCCATTAGCGCGCAATTCAAAAAGTTCGATTATTTTATGAATAGACCTCGTACTAAAAAATTGATAGTTGGTAAATATATTTTCAGTCCGAATTGTGTGATTAATCTACTTTGTATACAACGGAATTATTATGTAATAAAAATTCTTTTGAAAATTATACCGTGTGACACTGTATTTTGAAATAGAGTTAACTAAATGAAAAAATGGAGTAAGGAATGTGCTACTATTGGTTAAAAAAATTAGTGATTAAAAATTTGACTAATTTTTTTGTAACTTAAATACAAATGCAGACTGAAAAGTCCTTGGACGACTTCTATAATTAGTTTATATGGATACAGTGAACAATGCACTCATAAATGATGGTATATAGTTTAATCTGAAAAATCTGATTAGATAATGGTTTCCTTTTTCCTTGTTTTTAACCGGATTTGATTTAATTAGGGTCAAATTTTTAATTAACTGTCTAATTAATCTTTGAAATCTATCAGAGAGTTAAAAAACGTAATTTGGAAGTTGAAATTAGATTGAAAACTACATGGAAAATGGTATGTTAAATAGTAACATTACAAATTAGACATTTTTTAAGCCTATGGTTTATTGAAACTTTATGCTCAATAAATATTATATGATTCTTTAAACTGAATTTACTTCATAATTATTGTCTATATGTCCTATTAGAAAGAGAAAAAATCAAACGAAATTTTTATTGACAATTGTAAAATACCTAGTATAGCGAAGCTTAACTTTTAACCACTGTATCTTGGATATATTCTCGAGCCTAGGAACTGTTTTTACTTTTATGAACACCAGTGGCGTGGTATCTAGCTCTTACCAATACGAAACACCCAACAAATTTTTAATAGCAATGTGATGCTAATTTTCCAAAACGAATAGTGGCAAGAACGACTTTTCGAATAGAATCAATTATTATTTTTAAATTATGGCGGATGCGTCAGTACGATATAAAATTTCGAAAAAATTGTAGAAATGAATTAAGAGGTGTTGAAATACTCTAGAAGAATATTTTCAGAATGTTTCTAGCCGCAAATACGAAAGTCAGATTATCACATGGCTTTGTCAATATGAAAGAAAGTAGCATTTTTTCTCTCTTAACCAAAATTGAATTATTGGTAAACGGGCTCGTTTTAATCTCACGAGAAAAAATTTAACTATAAAATTCAAAATAGTATAAGAAATTTTTTTCAATTATTTCCTTTGCGAAACTTTCTAGCCAAAAAATTTCATGACCGCCATAGCCAAAAAGTATCGAAAATTAAGAGATTCGACATTTTCTAATTAGACGAAATTGTTTGTTTTTGTTACATCCATTTCTTTATAAATTTACGTGGGAAGAATTGCTTACTCGTAGTTTGTTTAAAATTATAATAAAATATCTTAATTATGGTAATTAAGCTTATTTGGCATTACACATTAAATGAATAAAACGGTTTAGCATGTTTTATTTGCAACATCTGCGACATTTGTACCTACTTATAAGATGTTGGTGAAAAAGATTTAATTTTGTAAACATTCAGAAACAGTTTAAATAAATTCTTGCTTATATTCATTTGCATGTCAACAAAAAGATACCTATACTCTAGTTTCTAGTGGAACACAAATTGTAATTAAAGGGAAAATAATAAATGATAAATAAAATTAACAAAAAAGTTGTTAAAATAAAAATTTGATGATGAGATGCCTCATTTTCAATTTACATCACAAAATACACTCAATAGATGTAACACGACGTATAAGTTTAGACTTGTAGTAAAAATAAATTATGAAATACGAAGTGTATAACAAATGTATTATTACCTAGTGTTAGCCTTCAAATTTTTCTAATAAAATGTATATAATTTCAGTGACCCGCATTTTTATAAACATCTAATTGATAACCGTAACAAAATGAATTGCTACAATTTATCATGAGTACCTATTACAGTTCAAATTATAATCTAATGCGTTAATTTAAATGTTTGGAAAATATAAATTACGGTAATTCTCCTCCATAAATGACATAAGCTCTAATAGAAACTTATTACAGTAACGTTAAAAAAACATCTTATATCTCACGTCTTTTAATTGTATGACTGCCGGTTGTATCGTTTGAAAACTAAAACTTCAGGTTAAAAAAAAAGAAATTTTAGAAATCCGTTTTTGTTTAATTTCAGCCTTGTTTGAGGTGATATAGGAAAAAGAAGAACACTTTCTCATGGCAACATTTTGCCCCCTATCGCATGGCATAATCAATTTTTATATGTAACGTTTCGTTTCTCCACGATCACCATCAACTTCATTTTTTTAAACACGGCCCTGGAAATTTTATTTCATTTTTTGCAAGCCTTCATGATCACAAACTGTACTGCCTCAACCCGAACCAGATTCAGACGTTTTATCTCAAAAAATTCATCTTCAATATATTCGTTCCAAATTTATCTAAATATTTTATTTAGATCTCTGTGTTTATTGAATTATCATACACTCTAAGTGTCGTTAGGCCCCGTGAAATCCACTCCATTTGCGAAGTTGATTAATGTTATATTACGTACTAATTTGTGAAAATGTCACGCTACAACAGTGGTGTTTTTGTTTGTAAGCAACGACCAAAAATCGAAATTTAATAATTTTTTTCAATGATCCAACAAAAAGAACCGGAATTTTTTTTGCAAAAGTTGCAAACTTTTTTTGTTTTTTTTTTTCATTAATTATTTGCATTTGTTTTGTTTCCAAGTACAAATTCTTTTATGAAAAATGACGTTTAATGTCAATTTTTTGAAATAAATATCATTTTCTTGCAATATCTCGCTTATTATTTGAGGTAGAACCTTACATCACTATATTAGTAAGAGAAAGCTTTATCCGAATATGAAAAAATATACAGGGTATTCCATAAGAAAAAACAAATTTATTGGCTCTCCAGCTTTTCTGGATCACCCTGTATACAACTGAATCATCTTAAAAGATGCCCCTCCCGAGAACAAAATCGACCTGTCTAAGCGTTTTTTTTTAAATCACACAGTATAAAAGTTATGAATTTTGTTCCAAACTTTATACAGGGCGGGCCATTAGTGTGTGAAAGTAAAATAACTCCCTTGTTACTCATAATACAGAAAAAAAGTTTATATAAAAGTTGTACAGAAACAAGAAATGATGATAAGTAAAAACGGGACACGCCAGATTTCCACCCTATATATTTTTAAACATATGGATTTCCGAGAAAATTCTATATATGGCAATATAAACAGTTTTTCATTTTAGTGCGAAGTTGCCAAGTTATGTAGAAAATGCATTGAATTTTGGAAAAAATATGACCTTGAAGAAGTTGTATTAACTTCCAACAACAAAATTATTAGACAGAGTTATAGGCAAATGTTAGTCAAAGGCTCCTACATTAACTAATATCGATATTTTGTACAGGGCATTTTTTATAATACGATCATTTTTAGAAATTTTAAAATTGATTTTTTGATAACATTTTTCAAATTTTATTGTTCCATTTTATTCACATATCGGTCCACTTCAACTTTTATTAAGCACGTTCTATATATCTAAAATTATTAGTTTTTAAGATATAGCAACATTTCTGAAAAAACTTAATTTTTATTATTTTATAGAATACCACAAATAAATATTAAATAATAAAAATAACTCATAATGAAATGATAAATTATGAACTGACAAGTTGACACAATGTGACAGTTTTTTTCAAAACCATTTCGTGCTACTGAAAATAATAAAAATTAGGTTTTTCCAGAAATGTTGCTATATATATCTTAAAAATTAACAACTTTAGGTGTAGAACATACTTAATAAAAGTTGAAGTGGACTGATATGTGATTAAAATAGAACAATTCCATTTGCAAAATTTTAGAAAATCAAGTTTCAACTCTAAAATGATCGAATTGTAAAAAATGCCCTGTATAAAATATCGATATTAGCTAATATAGGAGTCTTTGTCTATAACTCTGTCAAATATTTTTGCTCGAAGTGTTAGTAGTTGAATGTTAATACAACTTCTTCGAGGTCGTGTTTTTTCCAAAATTCGAAAAATCTACATAACTTGGCAACCCAGCACTAAAATGTTAAACTGTTTATTGTCTATTGTTATTGTCATATATATAAAATTTTCTCAGAAATCCATACGTTTAAAAATATACAGGGTGTTCCATTTGAAAAATGTAATATTTGGCGTGTCCCGTTTTTACTAATCGCCCTGTATGATTCAAATTAAGTTTGTCATTTAGGTTTTTTGATTCTGTACTACTTTTATATAAACTTTTTTTCTGTATTATGAATAACAAGGAAGTTATTTTACTTTCTCACACTAATGGCCCACCCTGTATATTTAATATAAACAACAGTTTTCAAATACAAAAAAATATAAATTGTATATAATTTAATAATAAACCGCTCGTGCTGTGAATTCCTGCAGAATTTCTTTTTGAAATAGTAAATGTAAAAAAAAAATTATGAAAACCCTAAAAATAATATATTTTACGTAGGTATACAAAGAAGAAACAAATTTGTATTAAAATAAGATTGAAAATGTGTCAATTCAAACTGAATTTGAATTTCAAGGGAATTAATATAATCGCTTCTAGAATGCCCTAAAATTTCTAGGCTTTCCATTTTCTTCGGTAATAAACCTTTATCAGCTATATGTAAAATACTGGAATTGGTTTCTATTTTTTTTGTATTTAACATTTTATCAATGAAACCTTCCTTGAGCTTATGTACTTTAGCTATAAGTTAATCGTAGAAATTTCTTTCAACAAGGCATTGTTCGATGGAAGTATTTTTAAAACTCTCTAAATGCAATAAAACGCCGCTAATTTATGTAAATATGGGTGAATGTAAAAATTATCTATTACCTACAATAAAATCGATATTTGACCGCTCTTGTTTAATATTAGACATACCTAAGTAATTTTTTACAAAATGTAACATTTTCTTTATACTTTAGTCCTATGTTTACCTGAAGATGTAATTTTGATATCGATAGATATATAATAAAAAAGGTTGTGGGTTTATAAAAGCTTTTTCTAATATTATTAAAACACTTTTACTCATAAAGGTTGACTCACTGCAATAAACAAACTTATTCAAATTGAAAAATAAATTAAAAAATTGCTGTCTCTAATAGTACACTTACCGAAAAATATCACAAAGGAATAAAACACCATTGTTAGACAAAATCGGCTATCTACTTATTTAACACTGAAAACGGGATGCAGTGCAGCTTCTGTGGTGTCTTCAAGTTCACTTTAATCATATCAAGCCTTAGCACAATAGTTTTAATTAAAAGAGCGAATTATCCTCCTTCACTGTGTGTTTACTGTACGGCGGCACACCAGCTCAGTGTGCGGGTAAAAATTGAATTGGTAAATGTGCAAGTCAATAAACCAAGAACTGGCGGCAGTAATTTGTTTGTATCAGATGCTTGAAGTGCACATTGTAGTTTGATTGTCTTTCGTGGAGTATATTGCTTTTTAATTGGGAATCTTGTTTGACGTTTTCAAGCCTGCTTCTTGTTGCTCTTACGCCCTACTAAGTCACTGCTGCAAGATATATGCTCGTACATTTTTGTGTGGCCGTTACGAGCACGTGCCCGCTTGTCATCCCCCCATTTCCATCTTTCACAATTAACTCTTGGCTTTGCAAGTAATTGTTCATTTAAATCCAGCAACGGTTGACTCCAGTACAGCTAATAGGAACTCGCTTTTACGTGATTTATTAAAAAAATACTTTCTTTCAATTTTTTAAAACACCATACAAGTACTTAAACCAGGAAATGTAGGGGTATGCAATATGCATGCATAATTCTTCGGTCAGGCTGATTTTTTTTGAGCAGATATTAAAAATAGTGTTAAAAAATAATACAGGATGTCCCACTACGAACTCCATCGATGGATATCTGGGAAACCGTTCGAAAGATTTTTTTGAAATTGTGATGGCGTGATACGGCCCGTGGGGCCTACCAAGCTAAAATATTTTCAAGGTCATCGTACTTCCGGTTATACCGGAAGTCGATACTAACTTTCTTATTTTAAATGGAACCCCCTGTATATTATTGCATTTTTGGAAAGAGCGTCTATTTCTAAGTTGAGAACATATAGCACACTTCATACTTAGGATTGACCGTTTCCGAGATATTTTGATTTTTAAGCAAAAATTGACAGATGCAGACTGTCAGCGAAATTTAGTTTTCCCAGTAACATAGGTTTATTTCTTTGTGCAAATTGGACATGTTGTAGAGGAAGACCTAATTTATCGAATTTGACATGAAAATTTTACAGTTTTTATACAGGGTGGTCGAATATGAAGTTCAGAAAATGTGGAAAACTGGAAATTTTTAATTGGAAACCCCTATTTTTTTAACGTATTCACATTCTGCACTAAAATTAAGTGTAACTTTGTTAATGTTTCCCTATACCTAAACCCAGTGGTTTTAATTTTATTTACGAATAAACATTTCCCTTTTCTTAGTATGATGTTTCCATTAGTTTCGCACCACAGACCACCTAGATTGGCCGTATTTAATTCCAATGCACGGGTACCAGTGAATGCAAAATCCGGGGAAGTGGAGTGTGGAAGGCAATCTGATCGCGCGCATCTTTAAGCAGATCCGGATTAAGAATATTTTTATTACATATTAAACATTATATTGCATCTTATGACAAATATTCAATTTTAAGATTGTAATTCAGAAAATAGTATATTTTAGTGTCATTAAATAAAACTACAAAATAATTTAAATATATTTATCCACGACTATTGTATAATGTACCCATTATACGTCTGTTTGCTCGACCTTAATAATACCCATTAATCACGGCAGTGATTAATGAGTCATTTTAATCACTACTGTCAGATGCTTCCTTAATTTAGCTATAATATTATATTGTTCTGCTACAAACAATCCGTTTTTAAAATTTTATCGTGTAATCCACTAAATATTTTCAATTCAGTGCTGTACATATAAAAAAAAAATTAAAAAAGTGAATTTTCCTAGACCGGATTGGAACCCGGGACCCGCGGTGGGAAGGGAAAGAGCATCTACACTGAGCCATCAGCGACTTCATTTGTGCGAGTCGTATATCTGTTTCTTAACATACCATGTTTTTCGAAACATTTCAAAAAAAACTTCAACGAAAATATTTAGTAGTCGTGGATAAAGTATAGTATTCTACTCCCGTATAATGGGTATTATTCACTCGGTGATTTAGGCCACTCGCCTGCGGCTCGTGGCCGTAAACTTCACCTCGTGAATAATACCCATCATTATACGCTCGTTGAATAATATACTATTATTGTCCTCTAAATAATATTAATTTATTTAATACTTGCTTTTCGTAGATTTTACCGAATTAAATTTGACTTCATGATTTATTCGTACATCGATATACTTTTCACATTCAGCCCATACAAGTTATATTAAATGATTACAATTGTTGGGCAAATTATCAAATTGATGTTAATGCAATTTTTCAAATATGTTCGCATTCAGAAAGTTTTTTAATACATGATAAAAATTTTTATTTTTCTGTAGCCTAGGTGTTCTGCTTTCATCATTATTAAAAACATTTATTAATTTTTCTGTTTCTTGGCATATTACTACGACATCTCAAGATGGATACCTCAAACAACCACGATCTTTAATAAAAATTAATTGACTGCACGAATACTGTGTATTTGACATTAAACTATTTACACAGTCTTCACATTTTATTGGCTTTATTAGAGAACTTGTTAATACGAAACCGCCAATATATAGTATATATTGGCGGTACTTGCTAATTATTTTTTTTGTCACAAAACTCTCTGATTTTTTCTAATCACATTTTGCCAACTCTCCCTTTTCAGGGTATTGAACATGAATTTGAAATTAGTTTTGTTTGCGATTTTTTCAATTGAAAAAAATATTTTATTAATTTTCAGCTATCTCGAAATGACGGGAATTGGTAAAATTTCATAAGAAGTTGAGACTCGCATAAAGTAAATAATTACTAAAAATATTTTACAGTAATTAATTAATTATTTTATAATAACAATATCACGTTTTATCATTTACTTGGTATTTTACTCCCTATAAGCTGTTTGCGAGTCACTTTTCGCTAAAATTTATGGTTTTCCCTGCAAAGTGAATAAACTGTTTTCCTCACTTATTTGTTTAAATAGAAAAGTTAGCTAATAAAAGTTTTTGACTCATGAGACGAGAGATGTCTTGTATTATGTTCCTTTAGACAATTTTACAATAATCTCGCGGATAGGACTTTTTTCCAGTTTCTCTTTTATTTTCGCTAATTTTCCTGATGTACCTGACCGAAGAATTATGCATGAAATGGTCATTTTCGGGCTAGATTTCCTGGTCTATACTAGGTATTAGCTAGTAATTATTAAAAATAAAAAATTAAAATGATATATCTAAATATTATCAATAAAATAATATATACCAGACATCATTAACTTTACAAAGCTATGCGCAAAGTATTGTGCAAATTCGTTGCTATTTTGGGTTATCTCTTCAATGCTTGAATTATCCCAAAAAAAATGAAATACCTAAGTATGAATTATAAACTGTGAAAACATGGATTAAAATTCAATAACCTTATATCCTTACTATACATACAGGGTGTTTTTAAAATTTAGTACTAAACTGAAACAGGAGATAAGAACTATCGTTTTAAAGACATTTTAAACATTTTTTTAATTACCTCATAACGGATGTTATGGGAGAATGCCTTTCTCATTTACAGTAGATGAAACTATTAATTTTTTATCCAAAATAATGTCTTTGGCAAACAATACATTTTTCTGAATTAATATTTTAAGAAATACAAAAGATGTTTGATATCGACATCTCACATGGTTTTGAAGCAAATTGGAAAAAACAATTTTATTTTTGACACATTTTGGTGACAAAAGATTTAGAAAATTACCTTGGCATACCAATTAAAACACGGAAACATTTAGTAAGAGTTAGTGGTGGATTGGATTATTTAAATTTCATTACAGTACATCACTTTATTGCGTTTGCGTTGATACATGCAAGTGCCAAACTTTGCGAGTAGGTACCTTCTTTATAACGAGTCCGACAAACGTTTCCTCTTCGAAAATTTTCGGCGTCGTGTCGCCACGTTTTCGAACGAGCGATTGCGGGAATTGTCGTTCTTTTTTATCGGAATGGTCAATTTTGATGACAAAACAGTTAAAAAAATATTTGTCCTATAAAAATCATGTCGCGTTCCCATTTGTCCACCATCCCCAAAATGTCAAAATGGCGTCATTTAGGTACCTATCCTTATACACGCAAGTTCCATTTTGCGTAAATTGCTTAAGTCAGTGGCGGCTCGTGACATTGAGAATAGGTGAAGCATATTTATTGATTGACTGAAAAAAAAAGCGCCGCAGGCGAAAATTTTCAAATTTTCAAGGTCAAACGGCTTTAAATGAATCTGGAAATTTTAGTTGCATTTGCAATATTACCGAAAAACTGACGTTGGCGAGAAGGATTTTCATTTAGATTTTATAAAAAATAGAAATATTAGTTCGGCTCGTGGACTTAATGATAGGTACAGACATAGATGTTAAGCGGGATTGTTAAATCCCTTCTTATTTCACACGCCCGATTTTACACTCGCAATTAAACACGGCATATAAAAAAGTTTTTTTAAATAAACACATCCACACAATCACTTACACTCCGAATACCATTCAATCCGAAACTTCCGAACATACACTTTGTCTTTTGACCTCCCCCTTTTTTCCACATCGAGAGAAGGTACAGGTCTTTCGCAATTTAAAAAATCTTTTTTGTCCTCAATTTTCGGTCTGGAAAATGGCATTTCCAATAAAATACATACAGGATCATGCATAGGAAACATTTCTACAAATTATTGATATAAAACAAATATTAATAAAGAACCATTATAACCGTGCACTGGGCAACGTATCGTATAAACTGTTTACACACGATAGACAGGCGATGCGCGATGACGATGAGAATGCTGCTTCAACTTTTGCATCACTCGTTCTCCCAGGCCGTAGTTTACACATGCGTTGGCTGCCTCGTTGCCATGACAACCGCCGTACGGAGAGCTACGGAGAGAAGCAGATATATACCAATTTCAATATGAGTCACTTGCATAGTATACGTTGTATGGTACGAGGTTGATGTTCGCGCTCAACGAAGGCAATGATTTTTTAGAAGGCGTTCACCGCGGAATTATTCTGTTTATTTCTGCGTATAAGACAAACAAACACAATACATTTTCAATATAGAATTGTACCTAAATTATAAGATTTATATAAAATTTAAAATAATTTTAAATTGCACAAACAAACGGAAATTTTAGGTGAAGTGGTGCGTCACTTGCGTCACCCGACGAGACGCCACTGGCTTAAGTAATTTGTGAAACAAACGGTGGTCAACTTGCCCGACAAAAATCATGCAGCGTACGAGTAGTCCGACGCGACGCGACGCCCCAAAAATGTCAAAATTACGAGATTATGTTTCCTCATTTTTTTTTTTTTTCATTTTGAAATAAAGTATTTATTACAAAAAAATATGCGTCCAACAAAAACAGCACCGCAAATTAAAAAAAAAATGGATAAAACGTTTAAAATACTTTGATCGAATTTTTTTCAAATAATTTAAAAAAATTATGAAATATAAAAATAAGGTTTCAAACTTTAATTTAATAATCGGAATTTTATTAAATGCGAATTTTCCCACTACTGCAGTCGTACCTAATAAAGAAATATCATCGATATCGTACTCCCAGTTCCTAGCGGGCAGCCGACCAGAGCACACGTGTTTTGTGAAAG
>NW_019417340.1:75685-92416 GCF_000390285.2 Anoplophora glabripennis | reverse complement strand
TGCATAAATTATCCATTAGATAAAGCGTTCAAACTAATAATAAAAATAAGTTTAATAATGCCGTCCATATTTTCGAACAATGAATATGATGATATAGTCTTTGTATATGGTTTTTGTGATGGAAATGCCACGGCGGCTTGCGGTGAATATGCAGTAAGATTTCCTCATCGCAGACTACCAGCAAAGGAAACATTTTCAACGACATTCAATCGTCTCAGACAAATTGGGTCTTTCGGTATTCCAACTTATGCTGATGGACATTTGATCAATGAGCTAGGTATTTCGTCAAGTTCCATTTGGAGGACTCTTCGGGCTGATGGACGCCATGCGTACCATATCCAACGTGTGCAACATTTATTGCCTCANTGCGAATTGTTGCATAAATTATCCATTAGATAAAGCGTTCAAACTAATAATAAAAATAAGTTTAATAATGCCGTCCATATTTTCGAACAATGAATATGATGATATGGTCTTTGTATATGGTTTTTGTGATGGAAATGCCACGGCGGCTTGCGGTGAATATGCAGTAAGATTTCCTCAACGCAGACTACCAGCAAAGGAAACATTTTCAACGACATTCAATCGTCTCAGACAAACTGGGTCTTTCGGTATTACAACTTATGCTGATAGACATTTTGCCCCACTTCAGGACGAAGTAAGATCGAATACTATTTTAAACCATTTCGATGAAAATCCATCCACGAGTGTCAGAAGATCTAGCTATGAGCTAGGTATTTCGTCAAGTTCCATTTGGAGGACTCTTCGGGCTGATGGACGCCATGCGTACCATATCCAGCGTGTGCAACATTTATTGCCTCAGGACATACGATGCAGGCGCGTGTTTTGTGACTGGATGTTAAACCAAGCAGAGAATGATGATCAGTTTACGCAAAAAGTAATGTGGACAGATGAGGCAACATTTACTCGAAGGGGAATTTTAAACCAAAGGAACAACCATATTTGGTCCTACGAGAATCCACGGGCGGTAAGGGAACATAGTTTTCAGCATGAATTCCAATGTAACGTATGGTTGGGTGTGTTGGACAACACTATAGTTGGTCCCTACTTCCTTCCGCATCGGTTAAATGCTGACATGTTTACCGAGTTCCTTGAAAATGGTTTTCAAGATCTGTTAGAAGATGTTCCGCTTAATACTCGAATGAACAGTTGGTTTCAACTAGATGGTTGTCCTGCCCATTTTGGTAGAGGTCCTAGGGAGTGGTTAAACATTAATTATCCCAGGAGATGGATTGGTCGTGGAGGACCTGCAGCGTGGCCCGCACGTTCACCGGACTTGACACCGATGGATTATTTCGTTTGGGGTGCTGTTAAACAAAAAGTCTACGAGGTGCCAGTTGATACCCTAGAAGATCTAAGACAGCGAATAGTCCAAGCGTGTCGAGAATTAACTCCAATTCAGTGTCGATCGGCCACTACCTCCATAATTAGAAGATGTCGTGCTTGTCTACAGTCCGGAGGCGCCCATTTTGAACAAAATATTTTTTAAATCATTTCATTTTTGATTCACTTTTCGCTTTGTCTAGGTATAATATTAATTGGTAATTTTTTGGTTGTTTCAATTTACAAATAAATTTTCATGTATTGTTTGCCATCTTATTTTATTTAAAAGTACACAACACAAGTAAATGAAGTGACTACAAACCGCCTGAAAAAATTTAGGAGTATTGCAAGGGTCGTTACGTTGTCGCATTACGACATAGTCACATTAGATGTTAGGTACTTAAATATTTCTATTGTTTTCATCATTTTTTTTTTTAAAAAAAAACACCCTATATCTCAAAAACGAAGCATCTCCTAAATAATTTTAATACTATTGGTTAAACCCAAGGGAAGGGGAGACAAAAAGGCTTATTTGACTCACACATACTCGAGACTAAGACCAATTTTAATAGGTACTATATTTTTTTAGGTTTTATGAGGAACGTCTTCCTAAAGTTTATCGACAGAATCCAGAAGCACCCTTCCGAAAAATCAATTTTGCCATGAAACTATAAGAGTTAGGAAAAAAGTGAATGTACACTTTTTGTCAATAACAAACTGTTCTATCTAAAAACAGCATCATTTTTTATTTTCAGTAGGGCCGTATTAATTTTTTTTATAATTTAATGAGTCTGAGTCCCCATAACTCCGCCACTAGTTGCTTGTGGGACTTGTACTTCTATGGAAAAATGGTATCTTATAAGAAGATGTGTCATACCAAAGTTGGCTTAAATAGCCTTCTTCATTTAGAAGTTATTTAAAAAATTCGATTTTTTTTAAATCTTTAACGCCCTATATTTCGAAAATGAAGCGTCTCTGGAAAAAAATTTATACTTGATTTTTTTCTTATTTTTTTTATGAGGAATATCTCCTTAAAGTTTGTCGACTTAATCCTGAAACACCCTTATATAAGTGTTGGATAAAAGATTTTTATTGATGAAGGTACTTGATGATTTTAAATTCTATGTTTAGGAGGTTGTTGTTGTACATAAAGCTTATAAAAGAAAAAAGTGATATTCTACTAATTCATCTCCCATTCAGAGAATCCCACACGGTCGTTCACGATTTTGAGTAATAGTTTTGGTATTACCTCAATAGAGGTGGATGTATCGAAAATACTTTAGTTAGCCTCTGCAGAAAACAGCAACCAGTCAATTATTTCTCAAGTACCGACAAGGAAAGCACCATTCAATCACAGAGCATTATCAGTTTCAGAAAGATTCCTACAAATATTGCCAAATTTCTGAAACTAGAAAATCCGGAAACATATTGCGGTCTTTCATTTCGCAGATCAGCAGCTACTTCTTCAGCAGATTTTGGCACAGACATCACTACTTTCAAGCGAACTAGCTGAAGGATATATCGAAGATTCTCCTCGACAAAAAATGAAGATTGGGTATTTTAAACGACCACAATGCTAAAACTGTCTCTGCTGCTGCTTGTTTTACGGTTACTGCTGACGCAACCTCTTCTGTTGTTTATCTACGGTTACAGTAGTAAATATCAATAGAAATATGTTCCACAAAAAACATGAGCCCTCTTATATTAGTTTTGATAGTGGAATTTAATTTCACAATGCAACTTTTCATTTACAAAAATACTAATAAATTGTTGATTGTTTATTGTTGTCTTCTTTAAATATAATAATTTTCAGTCAGGACAGCCCAATATATGAAATACCTACAAAACTTCAACTGTTTGTTCAATTGTCCTTTTTTCTAGTAAGTACATGATTAACCCATTAAATGTTTAAATAATAAATAAATTAGTTGTCTTTGGCGTTTAAGAAATATTTACTTCTTTATGAGTATGCAGCATTTTTATGCGTTACATCTTGGATATAACTTTTTCATGTTATAAAGTCAAAACTTACATGTCCAGGAAACAAAATATCGACAATTTCTTATCAGGATAGCTTTTAAGAAGGTAGTTTCCAGAAAACATAAATTTTTTTATTTATATGGTGAGTCAAAATCCTGTACTAAATTTGGAACTGATACTTCAATCGGTTTTGAGAAACATTGTAGTCATCTTCAAACCGTTCATTTGAAATTTTTGTGTTAATTTTAATCAAGAAATTCCCTACAGTTCGACAGTCGATTTAATGGCTACTGTGTATAAAACATTCGTTTCAATTTATTCATTGTTATTTTCAAAGGAAATAGGGCCGACAAAATCTGATTAAATTCGTTACAGCCGAATTAAAAACAATAACTGATTTCAGTTATGGGAAGTAAGTATTGAAAATAATGGTAAATATAAAATAGGTGCTTTGTTTTGTAATATACAAGCTCTAAATTTATAATATAGGCGTTAATGTTAAATGTAATGTCGATTAGAATTAAATGGCTATCAATTCTGTCTCCATAAATTTATCAACATGATAAATTTAATCACACTTGATACGCCTTCATTCACAAAAACCTCGCTGAAATTAATGTGAATGAATTTAATAAATAAATTTGTTAAAAATCAGTATATTTAGAGGTGGAACTCTAGAAAATAGAGTATAGGAAATTTTCGAACTGTACTAAATAATTACCATTTATCATAGAACTACGGTGTTAATTTTAAAACTCTTATGCCAATACCAATTCAGATTAATTCGGTAAATCATACATGCAGTCAATTAGGGTGACATGTCGCGGAACAATTTCTGATACACCAGTTTGCTGTAAAAGTATCGATGCAGTAACAAATTTCCAAACTACTTTGGACACAAAAAAATTGGTGTAACTTGTAGAGGCATGCAATCATTTCTAAATGAGCAAGGACATATTGAGACAAATGTTACATGGTATAAACTTTCATTACAAAAGTTTTTTTTCTAATGGACAGATGTATGCGTGTCGAAAAAAAGACTTTATAGGGAACGGATAACCTGAAGGAAATTCAAGAATATCGTCAACAAGAAAGACACATTTTTTTCACAAACGAAACATTATGGAATTATGAATCTGATCTGCGAAATGAAAGACCGCAATATGTTTCCGGATTTTCTAGTTTCAGAAATTTGGCAATATTTGTAGGAATTGTGAAAAATGCACGGCAAGCAGCGAAGTTTGGTCCATTGGTATAAGAATGCCATCTGGAAAGGGTAGTCGATTGATATTGACACAAATAGGAAGTAATAGGGGATTTCTGGGCAATGGTAAAATAATATTTTAGTTCAAGAAGACTGGAAATTAATGGAGAAGTATTTGAAATCTGGTTTGGACACATTTTTGAAAATTTGAAACCTCAAAGTGTCGTCACGGACAATGACCTACACCAAAGCAGAGAAACAAAAGGATCCCCTTTGATGAAGACAAACTATACAAAGAAATCCAAGCAAAATAAAAAATTTGCTATGGATGCAATAAAAGTATTAAGACAACCCCCTTATTAATGTGAACTAAATCCAATTGAACTGAATAGGCCCAAGTAAAAGGAGATAATATTTGCTTTCGATTCAGCTGAGGAAAAAATAAGATGAGATGGATCACTCTCTCACACAAAATAACATAGATACCACTGACTCAAATTTACTGACCTTATTTTTTTTGTTTTTATACACACACTGTGTTGTATTATTAGCAACAGCAGTTAGCAACGATGTATGAACAAATGACAAAAAAATATGAGACTTAGATATTGAAGTGAACTAAATTGATCCTATTACAATCAACATTGGAAATAGTGGCAACGACAATATTGGTGGCACCGATTGTGGTAGTATTGATGAAGATGGGCCATGAGAGATTATAGCTTCATTTTTTTAGTTTTTTATTTATTGTTTTATTATCTGTTGCTTTTTGGAAATATTTATTTTTGTTTTAATTATTTAAATGATGTTTTTTTTTCATACGGTATGCATAAAATGCATGCCTCAGAAATCACCAACAGTAATTAAATGCATAGCTGCTGCATAAAAACGTTATATATAGATAATAACTGATTCGTAGGACTGACACTATTGTTTATAAAATAAGAAATTCAAGTTTTTAATTAGACATATATGAAAACTAACATTTTATTAGAAAATTCTCACTCGTTCTCTATCAACGGTAATATCAACAGACAAGTTTGTTTCGTAAAATGGAATATTCTGTAAAAATTAAACTCAAGGAAATGGTTAGAACGTGTATCTAGAAACCCGTAATGTACAATTTTTAAAATATGTAGATTATGTTCAAATACATCATACATTTCAACATCCATATTTGTTTTTCTCTTTTAATTTAAAATAGAAAATACAGCACAATTACACTCATGTAGGTACATAATTTATAAAATCTGGATAATTATTCCCCTCGCGTTTACTAATTGTCACATTTTTCTCACAATTATTTGACCGCTCCATTTCAGTCACCGGAGGCTCAATATTATCTGACTGATCCATTAAAGGCCTGCACATGCATAAGCGGTAGCGATGGCGGTGGCGGTAGCGGTGGCGGTAGCGGTGGCGGTGGCGTTTGAATGTAACATATAGAAGGAAATGGGTCAAAACATACACGTCGTGGTACGACCAGTCTCTGTATTCGAATATAACGCCACCAACACCGCTTATGTATGTGCAGGCCTTAAAACAGCATGATGCTTGTACAATGGTACTACTAGAATCTGGAGTTGAAGGGTCATTGTAAAGAATCCTGTTGGCTATTTAATTTTTGTTACAATTAAACTGTCAGCAACATAACCTTCTGTAATTGTGGCTGATTTCCACCCACCATGTCTCTTGATTGCTGATACATTAACTCCTGTATTAGCCAGTAACGTTGCCGATCTTCTTCGGAATGAATGGCCTGTATATGTTTCAGGATGTTCTATTTTCAAAAACTGTGCAATCGTATTAGAAATCACAGAAAAGGTGTTCTTGCTGACTGGTTGGTTGTAACATCTACCTACTTAATAGCGCATAAAAAAACGTGTTTCAGTTTCCAATCTAATCTTGATATATTTATTGAGAATTTCTAGGTGAGAAAAAGAACCCAGACGAGAAGTAATTATAAACGTACGTGACATACCATTTTTAGAATCAGAAATTGTAACTACAATAATTTCATCGAAATTTTTTAAATTGACGTTGTCCAAAGTAAGTTTGCATAATTCATCAGAACGATATGCTCCTGCAAGGCCTAAGACCGTCACTACCTTCATTAGCAACGAGAAAATTGTTGACTTGTTCTCTTGTAACAACGTTTGACTTTTCAGGTGTATAGCCGTCATTCTTACGTTTCAAAAATGCTCTCAGCTTGGGATATTTTGATATATCCTCGTTCTCCTCTATGAAAATAGTTCACTTAGTCATTGAGTATTCACTCCACAAAGTCGCCGGTGACTTTAAAGTTCTTGGTTTCTCCATAAAATATGCTAGCAGTGACATTTCAGGAACACCAGTATTTTTGTTCTGGCACCATTCTTTGAAATTTCTATACGTTCGTCCGTAGCGCACATTCGACTTCTCGGACAAGAAAAATTGGCAGGCAGCATTTGCTGTACTTTCTATTTGAAAATCGCTCATTTAAAAATAATAATTCAAAACCAGCAAAATTGCAACTTTTGTGTAGCTTTGTTTATAATCACCTTAGAAGAGACAAAATCCAAACAACCAAGGCGACTTTGCAAGATTTTGAATAATGTCAAAATAAATTGATTAAGAAATGTCAAAAAATAAAACCTAATCTTTATTTCAAGAACCATAAAGAACTGTGGGAACAAATAAAATGTTATACACCACGCAGCAGTTAAGTATAATTTACCAGTCTCGGACTCTATTGCCTATTGCTCGATTGGTAAATAATACTTACCTCTTTTATGGTGTAAATAACTATTTTCGCCGATAGACACTAAATTGTTGCGTTTACTGCATAGACCTTATAAACTACTAGTATACTAGGTCTATGGTTTACTGCCTAGGTATTAGAATCATTTTTACTGCCGCTAAATTAAAAATTAAAATTTTGTATTTAATGAAAATAATTTTATTTATTGCAAACATTTATAGTGAAATTAGAACAGCATGTAAAGGATATCTGTTGTCCCGTTTGTTTATTTAAAGGACCCCGCACAAACCTTATGGGAAATTCCGTTCGGTCGATTTTAATGAAATTTTGGGAATAGGTTGTTTTTGTTATGAGGAACAAAAGTCTTCATGGGCCCAAAGTTCGCTAATGGACAGTTTTCGAGATATTCGATGTTAAAAGTTTATAATACGAATGCGTGTCAAGCACGTGTTTAAATGCTTGTTAGTCGCGCAAAAGCTCCATGAAGCTTCTTAAAAACTGTATAATACGTATATATTCGTCTAGATAGTGCGTATCCATTCGTTTGTGTGTGTGCGTGTGCGTGCGCGTGCTAGTGCGTGTGGGTGTGCGCGCGTGTGTGTGTGTGTATGTATGTTAACTTAACTCTCGATCAATTATATATTTTATTTCAGTTACTAGCGTACGATTGAAAACAATCTAATCATTGTATCCAAAGTAACACCCAAGATAGAGTAGTCGAAACAACTTTAGGATCCAGTTTCTCGCCTGTTTTTAAATCAGTAATTCAAAATATGTATATATCGAAAAATAGAGTGTTTTTAAATATTATTAATATTATTCTATTAGAAAAAATATTCTTTTTTATTTAACATCGTAGTTTAGATATCCAACTGTTAGTAATCTATCGATATCGATAGCAGAGAATATTTTAATGTGAAGATATTAGAAATATTATACTATTATTTATTTAGAATGTTGAAATATATCAGTTTTTTTGGACTTATTGTCAAATAGTTCTTAATTGAAATTACTGTTCAATTACCATTCACTTGCAGTTTTTGGTGTTATACTCCCAATATTGCTTTGGTCAATTTTTCATAGGTGTGTTCATTTTATAATTAGCAGTTTAGCTTGTTGCAATATAAATGGCTTTCAGATTACAAATACAACATTATAGTTGCGATCGGGATATGGTACATTTAAATAGAGTGGTAAATGTAGATGTTTTTGGAGATATTGCTGTAAATCGCCGATATGACGCAGGTCTCCCTCCAACAATTGTTACACCTGAGAGTCGAATATGTAATAATTGCTCTATCTCCTATTCTATCTACTATTTCAATTCACGACGAATAATTTGGAAGCAATTATTACATATTCGAGTCTCGGGATTGCTGGAGGCAGACCTGCGTCATTTCGTCGATTTATAGCAATATCTCCAAAAACATCTACATTTACCATTACCACTCTATTTAAATGTACCATATTTCGCGGGGCGAAAGCCCGATCGCAACTATGACATTGTATTTGTAGTCTGAAAGCCATTTATATTGCAGCAAGCTCAACTGATAATTACAAAATGAACACACCTGTGAAAAAATGAGCAAAGCAATATTGGGAGTATAACACAGCAAAAACTGCAAGTGAATGGTAATTGAACAGTAATATCGATTAAGAACTATTTGACAATAAGTCCAACGAAACTGATATTTTTCAACATTCTCAATATTTGACGTACTCATAAATAATAGTATAATATTTCTAATATATCCACATAAAATATTCTCTGCTATGGATATCGATAGATTACTCACAGTTGGATATATAAACTACGATGTTAAATAAAGAAGAATAAGTAGGTATATTTAAAAACACGCTATTTTTCGATATATATTTTGAAATACTGATTTAAAAACACGCGAGAAACTGTATCCTAAAGTTGTTTCGACTACTGTATCTTGGGTGTTACTCTGGAGTTACTTTGGACACAATCATGCGCTAATAACTCAAATAAAATATTGATCTAGAAGAATGGCTAAGTGTACTGATTGCACGTGAATATAGAAGTATTACTATAGCATTACTCTGAGCCTCTTTGTTTATGAAAAGTATACACATACACATACGCACGCACGCACACGCACACACACACACACACAAACGAATGGATACGCCTATCTAGACGAATATATACGTATTATACAGTTTTTAAGTTTCATGGAGCTTTTACGCGACTAATAAGCATTTAAACACGTGCCTGACACGCATTCGCATTATCAACTTTTAACATCGAATATCTCGGAAACTGTCCATTAGCGAACTTTGGGCCCATAACAAAAACAACCTATTCCCAAAATTTCATTAAAATTGACCGAACGGAGTTTCCCATAAGGTTTGTGCGGGGTCCTTTATTTAAAGATCTTTAATATCCATCTAAAAAATTATGTGTTCAATTATATGGTGGTACGCCGAAGGCAGACAAACGCGCTCCATTCTAAAACGCCTATCAAAATACGCTTATAACAGAACCGTCAAGGAGAAGGGCCCATGCAAGACATCTCAATTTGTCACGAGCACAGGGCATTTCGTAGCGGCGAACAAAATAACGGTAAACAAACCAGTTTGTCACACTCACCCCTGGCAAAACAGGCACTGCAGTTTTCGGTCCAAGATTGATAGTCCTGCCGTCGGCCCTGACTAGAAGATTGAGACCTCTAGCACCTGGGAAGCCTCCTACGAAACAAGAGAAATGCGATCATTAAGCGGTTGCGGAATTCGTACTCACCAGGATAATTAGTGAATTTCCAGATATATTTTTCCAAGATTTTGAAGGTAACGTGGAAAGGTAAGAGAATTACATTGAACTGTTTGTTAAAATGTGTAATGAAAATTAAAAAAATATTTTCTGCCGATAAGAACATTTCAAACACGTTATTCTTAAGAAAATCTATCTATTTTTTATCAGAGAATCAGAGAATACGCAAAAATAGGTATCTACATTAAATTTAAATATAAAACCAAAAGAAAAGCCAATAAAGTTCTGTTATCGGAACTACTGTAACAATTTACCGCACAGGAGCGTGCCTTGAAATTTTCCGCGTTATTTTCAGAATATTAAAATATATACAGGGTATTCAAAAAGTTTGGAACTCCCTCTATCTCAGAAAATACTGCTCAAACAAAAAAATGATTGGGACAAAAATTGCTGGGTTTTGAGTGAGCAATGCAACGGTGACCTTGATCATGACCTTGAAGGTCATTTAGAGGTCAGGTTGAAAATTTTAAATGGAACCGTATACTTTTAACCCCGGAAATGGTAAGAGCGGAAAATTTTACGTTCGAATGTGACATTGACCATGACCATCAAGGTCATTTAGAGGTTTGACGTTACAGTTACCTTTAGGTCATGCTCAAAGACATGGTATAGGTCATTTTTTAATTGTACGCTCACTTAATTTCCGCAGTCAAGAATATTCGGTCATTTATTAAAAATCGACTTGATCTGAAAACGACCTTGAAGGTCATGCTCAAGGTTATATCCGAACGTAAAAATTTCCATTTTTTCCATTTCCGGGGTCAAAAATATACGGTTCCATTTAATATTCAGGTTGACCTCTAAATGACCGTGAAGGTCGTGGTCAAGGGCATGGTCAAGGTCACATTCGCTCTTACCATTTCCGGGGTCAAAAGTATACGGTTCCATTTAAACTTTTCAACTTGACCTCTCAATGACCTTCAAGGTCATGGTCAAGGTCGCCGTTGAATTGCTCACTCAAAACCCTGCAACTTTTGTCCTAATCATTTTTTTGTTTTAGATTTTCTGAGATAGAGGGGGGGTTGCAAACTTTTTGAACACCCTGTATATAAGGTACCTAAATATATAAACAAAAGTAGACTGGGAATTAAATTCCTTTCTTTTATTTCTCACCTCCATTGATTTTATTTATTTTAATAAAAAATTTCACTGAAAATATACAAGACGATACACTTACGAAGAAACACACCTTCGTAATTGGAAAACACAGTATGCACTGTAAGCTGCTACGGTGAACGCCACACCGTCAATGTCTTTCTACCTCGTGTGTCGAATGCGGTTAACTCCAAGAAAGTGACGCAGGAATTCTTGGAATTCTATCTCAACAAATATCGTACGGACCGTACGCATATTACACGTTGCGTAAAAATTAATCTACTTCCTTTTTAGATTGTACTATTTATATTTTAAATACAGGGTGATTCAGAACTTATCCAAAAAAAAATTCTGGATGTACAGGGGACCCTTACAAATACAATTTTGTAAAGAAAAAATCAAAAAGGACAGTTCGAAAATGATTTAAAAATACACTTCTGCACGACACTGGAAACTGGTCCACTGTAAAACCTGACCTCGCACAATGCGACCAGCATGGCGGTGTGATAAAAACGGACAAAAACTTTCGCAAGAAAAGAAATAAATGAATTTTATAGCACCCCTATTTTATATCGGCAAATTCAACTGCTTTTGTCTTTATTAATTAATAAAATTAATTTGTGTTTTAATAAAATCATTTGACATACCCGATGTTACAACAATAGTTGAAAATTTTATCCACCAACGTGTAAACACATTTGGGTCCATCTTAATCAGTTTCTACGAACTACTTAACACAAATGTTGTCTAGCCTCACCATAACACAAATGCTTCACGATAATACAAATGTCTTGCTTTACCATAAATTAAAACGATATCCGTCAACTCCGAGTTGCCATACAAACAAACTATTTTTGACACTAACTACTAAAAAACTATTGTAAACACCACAGATCACAGGTAAACATTATCGCAACGACGATTACAATATCGGATTGCAGTATTCGGAGACGCTGAGGCCACGTGGCTCTCCACGGGTATTGCGAATGACGCTAGAGACTACAGTTTTTCAGCTATGTAGTGGTTGAGTGTACCATAACTTCAATAATTTTTTCCTCGGAAACTGTAAGGATTTTGCAAATTTTCTTTTTTACGATATTGACTCCATTTCTCATGCTGCCTCTATTCCCAAATTTTTTTGGATAAGTTGTGAATCACNTCTTGTGGCCTATCTAAATACGAAACAAAAAGCGGACAATTTTTTGCTCACCAAAATCAGGCTAAAGAATTCGCAAATCAGAAAAAAAACAGCGAATTCTTTTGAAGGAATTTACCAAGCTAATACCGTAAGTTTTGAAGTAAAATTAAATCGATTTTCGCATTTCTCGTCAAAAATATTGTTCGTATTTTCAAAGCTACATATTTTCTAAAATAATGGATCGATTTTGAAAAAGTAAGAATGGGCTACCCTGTATATAAAAGTAGACTGGGAATTAAATTCCTTTCTTTTATTTCTCACCTCCATTGATTTATTTTAATAAAAAATTACACTGAAAATATACAAGACTATACAAATACGAAGAAACACACCTTCATAATTGCAAAACACAGTATGCACTGCAAGCTGCTACGGTGAACGCCACACCGTCAATGTCTTTCTACCTCGTGTGTCGAATGCGGTTAACTCCAAGAAAGTGACGCAGGAGTCTTCTTGGAATTCTATCTCAACAAATATCGTACGGACCGTACGCATATAACACGTTGCGTAAAAATTAATCTACTTCCTTTTTAGATTGTACTATTTATATTTTAAATACAGGGTGATTCAGAACTTATCCAAAAAAAAATTCTGGATGTACAGGGGACCCTTACAAATACAATTTTGTAAAGAAAAAATCAAAAAGGTCAGTTCGAAATTGATTTAAAAATACACTTCTGCACGACACTGGAAACTGGTCCACTGTAAAACCTGACCTCGCACAATGCGACCAGCATGGCGGTGTGATAAAAACGGACAAAAACTTTCGCAAAGAAAGAAATGTGTAAATAGGATTTTATAGCACCTATTTTATATCGGCAAATTCAACTGCTTTTGCCTTTATTAATTAATAAAATTAATTTGTGTTTTTAAAGTATAAAATCATTTGACATACCCGATGTTACAACAACAATTGTTCAAAATATTATCCACCAACGTGTAAACACATTTGGGTCCGTCTTACTCAGTTTCTACGAACTAACACACCATACACACACGTCTTGTTTCACCATAATACAAATGTTTTCTTGCTTCACCATAAACTAAAACAATATCCATCTACTCCGAGTTGCTATAAACGAAAGCCATTTTTGACACTAACTACTAAAAAACTATTATAAACATCGAATTTCAGTATTCGGAGTCGCTGAGGCCACGTGGCTCTCCAGGCGTAATGACACTAGAGACTACAGTTGTCCAGTTGAAAGCACTACAACCTCAATATTTTTTTCTCAGAAACTATAAAGATTTTACAAAAATTTTGTTTACAATATCTACTCCATTTCTCATGCCGCATTTATTCCCAAATTTTTTTGGGTAAGTTGTGAATCACCCTGTATATTTTAAAATGCGTTTTTAAGGTATTTTTTAATATATGATATATACAAACATGCACAGAACTACACCTTTTCATGGGATTTAAGGGATTTGTATATGTAAAAAGTTCAAAATTCTCGTTTAATGCAGTTCTATGTGGCGAAAGCAAAATAACCCAAAAATTAGTATGTACAAGTTTACATAACTTTTTTTATGAATGTAGTAACAAAAAAACTAAATCTGCTGACAAGTCTAAGAATATATGTAACATAATTCAGCGAATTATAAGTTCTACATTAATTTTTGGTGGTCCTTGTTTGAATATTGTTGTGTAGGTACTATTAATGGAATTAAAGAAATCCAGGAACTTTACACAGAAATTTTAAAATTTTCAACTGCGAATATTTCATAAATTTTTGTCCACTAACGGCTATTTATCTAAAAACCGCAACAAGCAACAATAATTCCATGAAACTTTATGAAACTCTATATGACAATTTTTGCAAACGTGACACCTCCTGCAAAAAATGTATTCAATATTTTGTCATAACGACGACATATAAAGTTACTTTATTTCCATTGTATTGTGAAATTTACGACGATGTATGAAAGCTATTCGTTTTATCGAAGACAAACGAGAAATATAAAACTTGATTCAAGAGCCAGACATGAATACTTTCAATAAGGACTTCTGTTGTATATTTTTTCAGGTTTTGATTACTTTGAATATTGGGTAATTTTCCTTTTCTACTTTTCCCATAGCTAACATACATATATTTTTATGTTAAAAATATATTAAATGATAGTGTCTCAAAATATTTATTTGTAACATTATTAATTTTCCTTTTATATGTAACAGAAAATTCAAGTTAAAACCATATGGGATCTTTAATTAATTTCAATTTATTAAATGGCAGTTAAATTAAAATCAGCTAAGTGTTATATTAGTTCTGCTTGCCTTTTAAAAGATACAAAATTAAGGAAAAAGCAGTGGATTGAATCCATTGAGTGAAATTATTGAATTGAGTATATTTTCAGTCAATATATTTTGATAATTTTTCATGTTTTTGATAATATTTTAACTTTCACTCATCAAATTTAAGTTATACTCGTACTAAATGAGGAAAATTTTACTCAATCGGATGTGGACAGAAATTGATATAGTATTGAGAGAAATTGAGCGCAATTTTTCATACAGTTACAGTATTAAATTAGAATTACATAGTCCAAACTTATTTAGGACAGTAACATTTCCGTATTTTTTGTTTTAAATCTGCATTAATATACAGGATGTACCGAAATTAATGCAACAAAATTTGGTCATAGATTCTTAAGACAAATTTAGGGGACCAGTATTTTTTATTTTTGCCAAGTGGCCCCCTCTTTTGAAGTTACAGCCCCCTGAAATCCGCCCCTAAGAATAGTTTTGTTTTTATATCTCAGAACCCTGTTGTACGAGAACCACTAAATTTGGTACACAGGCGTCTTATGACATGTGGAATCTGATGGTTGTACGCTTTTTGGCGGGGAACCCCCTTAAGATAATTTTGCGTGGGCCCCTTGTCTTTGGAGCCAAAAAAATTTGGTCAAATATTGAATTTTTTTAATTAATAGTTCGCTAGAAAGCCATGGAATTTAGAAACTTTTTTGTCTCTTGATGTTTTTTTCGTAAAACGCAATGTTTTTGAGAAAATGGCGAATCACGATATGTATTCGATCTATCGATTTGACATTTTTCTCGAAAACATTGCGTTTTACGAAAAAAGCATCAAGAGACGAAAAAGTAGAGCCAAAATACATGGAAGTACTATGGTTTAGCTCGTTGAACATGCCTTATTTGTGGATCAGTGTAATTTTTTAACTGCACCATCTTTGAAAACCAATATCTTAGAAACAAAGACCTCTCCTTTCTGAGGTCTTTGCTTAGAAACCACTCAATTTTGGAGTTTATGGCTACTGATTTTTTTCTTTCTTAGACCGAGTACTACAACTTCGTACACTTTTCACACTTGGACGTTGTGGGCTCAAAGTCCCAAAAGACTTTGGCACCCTTCTTTTTAACAAACGATTCATATTTAAGAAAAAAAGAACAATAAAAACAATAGCATAACCCCCGACAAAGTTATAAGCAAATTAGTTTGTATTTTTCACAGATCTATTAATCCAATTCCTTCATCGACTATCTCATAACGCACCATCTATCTATATGAAAGTATTAATGTATCAAATTTCAATTCTTACGAGGCATTTAAAATTTTTTTTTGTCAAATTGTAGAAGCTTCATATACGCGAAATATCGGAACACCCTGTATAACCGTGTCAAATGTTGTGAAACTATTACCTACGTATTCCTAAAATATTTAATAAGGTTACATTTTTTTTATTTTAACGTTTCCTTAAAATTCATGTAATTCCTCGTGGCACACCCCGTATATCGTAGTTTTCTATTTTTTTTAAATGTCGGATATTCATAACCCGGGACTAGATTTAATGTAGTCACCTCTCAATTTAGACTTTGATATAGTTTCCATGTTTTATTTTAGCATACTTTACCTTCCATTCCGTACGGCTGCAGAACTCTCCTTTCAGTGAGCACGGAGAGTGTGAGAGGGGAGCGAAACATCAACTCCCGCACCACCCCATCACCTCCCTTAAATCTGCCGTCGCCCCCGGAGAAAGGGCGAAGCGTAAATTTTCGAACGTACACCGGATATCGCCGTTCTACAATTTCGACGTCGGTGATCCTGGTGTTCGTCATGTGAGTGTGTACACCGGAACAGCCATGCCAAGAAGGACCCTGAAAATAAGGACAATATTTCTTTTAATAAATAATTGTAAATAGCAGAAAATACGAATACAATAATATTCTGCATTTGGGTTACCGAATTCATAACATTTTTTTTAAGAAAAATCTGAAAAAGACTACTTCGGCGGCTTCAAGGAGCAATTTAAGTCAAATTCAAAATCTTAGAAAAGGTTATCGAAGTGTCAGTCACCACTTATATTTTCTTTTCTGCATGGACACTTTAAAGGAGTTCTATATTAATTTTTGGTGG
>NW_019417340.1:68268-74337 GCF_000390285.2 Anoplophora glabripennis | reverse complement strand
TCAAATCGATTTCAAAGATCGAAACATCATTTCTTTTTTCGAGGTCATAAAATTTTGATTAACTGCCATTCTAAAGTTGACATTTTTTCACGAATTTAAAAAAAAGTGTCCTACGACCAACAGGGTCCGAGAATTTTTTTTTTTTTTTCGAAAAACCGCCACAACCTCATTTATTAATATTAAGGGCAGAAATTTACACATGTTATAGTTGAATACTTGTACTTCAATATAGAAAATAGTCGGCAACGATTGGTCCTATTTTCTTCCATTAAACTACATTTTTATTGGCCCCATATATTGCTTGATCGGCTCGTCACGTTGATGCGCGCGGTGGGGAAGAGAAGAGGTGAATTATGGGACTTTTACAAAAACGCTCATTTTTAGAAAAACTCGATTTTTGCAAAAACTATAAAATATTTTTCAATTTTGAAAAATCATTTTATTTTGCTCACCAAGAGCTATCCTTTCACCAAGTTTCATAAAAAAATATTTATTTTTGAAAGAGATACAGCTATTTGACACAATTGCGCTTTTTAGCGGTTTTTTGCAATAACTAATTTATTTATTTATCGATCAAAACCGGTTTGAGCTTATTCGATCCGTATTAAAAATTCCTACAACTTTTGAAACATTTTTTTCTAAAATGTTTAGTTTTTTATAAATGAAAAAAACTGTTTTTTGCGAAGTTTGGACGCCATTTTGAAAATGAAGCCCAAGAATTCAGGTGGGGTAAAATAGTTCATTGAATTCTACGGAATTTTTCCTAATTTTTACATATCTTCAATTACTGAACTATTTTTTGGCAAAAAAATGAAGTATTTTCGACAATTTGATTGGACTACAAGGAGCCCAATGGGGCTTAAGTGTTGATTCCAGAACCCAAGGAATAACTCCTGAAGTTATGAAATATTCTTAGAATACACAACATTTCTTATAGATTCACATTAATTTTCCATTTATACTTGTAATTAAAGAAGGAGATACTAAAGATCGTATGCATATGACGAATCATAAAGCAGAAAAAAAACTGCTCCTATTATCACCTCTCGTTAAAAACGCTCATGAGTTACGAAATAAGTACCTAAGAAATTTGACAAACCTTTATGAAAATATAACTGGTGCGAAAAAATATGACAGTGAAATATAATTCTATTTTCAAATATAATGAAATAAGACCTCAAGAATTAGGTACATTGTTTGCAAGGATGCGATACAAAAAAATAAGTATATCTTTTGTACAAAATCACAGGCATCCTATTGTCACTTAATATTTTTCTTTTATGTTCCAATGAGGCTTTGTTAAGGTTCTATTAAAATACTTGCCCAGGGATTCGTTTCTAGTAAAGAAAATGTCATTATTATTTCAGTTCTGTAAATGCCTTGGATCGATTTGGTTCTTATACAGAGACGTCCGTGTCGAGAATTTTAGGGAGTTCTTTAGATCACTTAAATAATGGAATCCCTTAAAACTGTCTCACGTCAATCGTACACTTTCAACAATTATATAAAAATTAGAGAAACAGTTTTTGCAAGAATCTCAGAAGATGTAAGGTCAGTCATACAAAACAGACTGTTTAATATAACTTAAAAAAATATTTGAAGTACGATAGTCTTTCGACTTATGGTATGGCCTATGTAATGATCGTTATTATTAGTCACCGCCAATTACAAAATTACCTTTTACGCCGCTGCAAATATTTTGCTGCGCGCTTCAGTCAAGTGAAGCATTTGCAGTCATCACTGAAGATGTTGGCAGTGACGAACGGCGAAACGTTTGGAAGCATTGGATGCGACCAGTTACAGAGACCACTACGGAAGGTCTCAGAGGTAAACCATTGTCTGGGAAGATATTCCGTCCGCAGCGGTTTTGGAAACAACAAGAACAGAAATTGCCATCAGTGCAAACCCAGTGGTTCTGATAACGGGTCCGCCTTCACAGAGCCTAGCCCGAGGACAACAAGACCTGGTCAAAATTTCCTAGCTAAAGGTAAAGGAAGTGCAATCTATGTCTGTAACTAGCTACCCGAAAATCCATTGCACTTTAAATATCAACACGGGCCATAAAAGACTTAAAACCACTAAGCAACTACTAAATGTCCCGTTGATTCTTATATTAGGTATCACCAGTTAAACAAGGTTTTGCTTTCATAATGACTGCCAAATAACAGGTCACTCTTTCAAGTAGAATCATTAAATTAAAACATCAGAAATAGCTGGATTATTCGTATATTGCCCCACGTATGAAATATGCAGAAAATAATTAATTATATTCGAAACCGGTATATATCTGGTGGTTCTGCTGACGAATGATCTTAGCTATTTACTAGATATTATGGGTATAATTCAATGCTGGTCGAAGCATTAGTGACCAGAGTAGTTTCCCCCAATAGCATCAGTGTAAAAATAGAAAGCTGCTGATATTACTGTGCCCTTCGACATTTATAATAAACTAGAATAATTCCTGCTTTTTTTTGGAGCAAAAAATTATAAGAAATTAGCTGCCTACGCAGTTTTGTTTGGAAGTGAACAATTTGAGAACCCACCTTGCTGAAACTTTATTCACGCATAGTTAATCCTATAGAATTATTAAACTACATTTAATGCTGTAACAATAGTAGATATTTTCAAACGGCGGCGGCGGTTAAAAACTATTGTTTTCACTTTCTTGTAAACAGCAGGATTTTTTGTATCTGAAGGCCTTTCACTTCTTGGCCGTCTTCAATGGATATTTTACTTTATATTTCATCCTCACTTACTGCAATCTTACATTCGTGAATATAACACTATAGGCGCAGAAATTAAGGGATATAAAAAAATCCTAAAATTTTGAGTAATTTTCAGAGAACTGTAACTTGGAGGGAAATGGTCGTAGAGAGAATAAAAAAGGAAATTGAAGCTTCAGGTGTCTAATTTTCAGATCTGCAGTTTAAAATTTTTTAGCGCCAGTAGTTTTTGCGTAATCATAAGAAAATCAACGGAAAAAAAATTTGTAAATTTTTGCTTTTTTTAAAAAGGCCTATGGACCTCAAAAAATTTTTTTGTTAACTTCATCATAAAGCTCATTTAGATAATTTAATTCTCTTCAATTTGAGCGGTTCCGCAGCCATGTCCAATTATTTGTCACTGACAAAGCAAATAAATCATTTTTTACTTTGGAAATATGCTCTTACAGAAAATCCAAGCGGGATTTTCGAAACTGCAAAGCATTCTCTACAAGTCGTAATTACGAGTTTTTGATAAAAAAAAATTCAAAGTGAAAATGGTGGTTAGAAAAATGGTAAAAGTTGCATAATTAGGGATATTTGAATAACTTGGCGTAATTAAGTACATTTTTAACTTAAAAAAATGAATAAAAAGTGAAAAATTATTTATTACATTGAGTTTCAGCAAAACGAAAAATTTAAACTTTCAGGGCACTAGAAAAAAAAATCGCAACGTTTTGAAATTATCAGGGTTTCTTTAGGACACTGAGGTTGAAAAGTTACAGTCGATATCCTTAGTTTATTCATTATTTGCAAAATTATGCCGTTATTCAAATATCTCTAATTATCCAATTTTTTACCTTTTTTCTAAACAACATTTTCACTTTGAAAACATTTTTTTATCAAAAACCCATAATTATGATTTGTAGAGAATACTTTGCAGTTTTCAAAACCCTGCTTGGATTTTCTGAACAATCATTATTTCCCGAGTAATTGATTGCCTAAGTCAAAAACGATTGTTTTGCTTTGATCGACGATAACTCAGCGACAAACAATCGTACAAGGCTCCGGAATCGCTCAAATTGAAGATAATTAAATTATCTAAAAAGGCTTTATGATGAAATTACCAAAAAAAAAATTTTGAGGTCCATAGGCCTTTAAAAAAAACAAAAATTTACAAATTTTTTTTCCGTCGAATTTCTTATAATTACTCGAAAACTGCTGACCTAAAAAATTCTAAACTGCAGATCTGAAAACTAGACAGTTGAAGCTTCAATTTCCTTTTTTTTTTGTTCTCTCTACGACCATTTCCGTCCAAAATACAGCTCTTTGAAAATCACCCAAAATTTTGGGATTTTTTTAATAACCCTTAATTTACGTGTCTAGTGTATTAGGACTATTACGTGTCTCTTAAAAATTTAATGACATTGCAATATTCTAATTTTCTAAAACTCATTTTTAGCACAAAATATAAAATCACAAATAACATTCTTCCGAGTTCACCGTCACTCTGCTAAACTTTTAAACGTACTTACCGCTCCACTACCTCCGGCGACAGTCTCGTAGCAGCCCCAGGACTCGTTGCCGAATGTGATGTTGTTCATGCACCCCTGAGAGGCCGCGCACACCCGGAAGGCCTTGAGCACGACGTCCACGACGCGCTGCGACGTCAAGACGTTCCCACCGACCACTGCAGCGTTGTCGCTAGGGTCCAGGATTGATCCCTTGGGAATATTAATTTGCACTGGAGCCAGACAACCCTGAGAAAAGTAAATAAAGGTAAATGAGAGGTGCACCAAACGCAGACGGAATAATTAATTTCACTGTTATAATAAAAATAATTCCTTTGTCTTTATGCGCCAGTTAAAGGCTGGTGCAAGAAAAAGGTAAAATTTCCGTACGCTCAAGACGCAAAGATGTATCAAGATCAAAAATGAATAAATAAAAACTATTTCTAAAGTATCTCTCTCCAACAGTTGCCGTAAAATATTTCGTTTTCAGATAACGTGAAATATAATATCCTTTTATACCTGATGAGTTACTTAAATTATTAAATTTAAAATTAAAGAGTAAAATGTGCGCAGGTCCTGATAATGTCCCTCTGCCCATAATTAAAAACCACTTACAGCTGATTTTAGAACCCTCAACATATTTAGTTAATCTCTCATTTTCGGAGGGGAAGTTTCCATCTTGTCTTAAAACTGGAAAAGTCATTCCAATCTTAAAGAAGAATGATTCTAGTTTTCTAGCCAACTACAGGCTATCACTATTACTAGTGGGTTTTCTAAAATTTTTGAGCNACCCTCAACATATTTAGTTAATCTCTCATTTTCGGAGGGGAAGTTTCCATCTTGTCTTAAAACTGGAAAAGTCATTCCAATCTTAAAGAAGAATGATTCTAGTTTTCTAGCCAACTACAGGCTATCACTATTACTAGTGGGTTTTCTAAAATTTTTGAGCATGCTTTTTTAGACAGATTGTTGAATTTTACCAATAAATTTAATATCTTTATAGATCATCAACATGGCTTCCGCTCTAAAAAATCTACTTCTACTGCTATTCACAGTTTTATAGATCAGCTGATTGAGTTCATAGATGATGGTGTTGGGATCTTCTGTGATCTCAGCAGGACATTCGACTATGTTGATCATGATATTTTAATCCGCAAATTATATAATTACGGTATTAGAGGCAGACCTCTGGACTGGGTAACAACTTTTCTGAAGAAGCGAATTCAATATGTGAGCGTAAACCATTTGAGTAATCATGTTATGCAAACATATAGCTCGGAGCTAGCTGAAATAAGCATGGGCGTTCCACAGGGCTCAGGTTTGGGCCCAGTTCTTTTTCTGTTATATATTAACAACATTGTTGAATTGTCCGGTGAGGCATATTTTGCTCTTTATGCGGACGATACATCTCATGTAATATCTGATAAATGTGAAAATAACCTTAAACGCAAATGTGAAGCCGTTATCTCGGACTTAATTGATTGGTTTATATTTTAATTCGGATAAAACTCAGATTCTTAGGTTCCACACCTCGCAGAAACCACTTCGTGATCTTGAGTTTTGTGTTAGTGATACTAAGTTTCATATTCACGATACTTGCTGTAAGTTTCTGGGTTTATATCTGGACTCGCAATTAAACTGGAAGAGACATTGTGAATTTTTAACATCTAAACTCGCATCTGTTTATTACCTTTTTTATAACATTAGAAATGTAATTGGAACTGACCATTTACTAAAACTGTATTATGCGCAAGTTGAAAGCCGACTAAGGTATGGAATTACCTTTTGGGGTGACTCCACTCTCTCACGTGATGTTTTTGTGGCGCAAAAGAGGATATTGCGATGCATTGCCGATG
>NW_019417340.1:60809-68258 GCF_000390285.2 Anoplophora glabripennis | reverse complement strand
TAGCTTAATTAATAAAATAATAAATAATCGTAATGTAAAAACAAATAATGAATGTGCCAGGGACACCTTAAACAAATTTTACAAAATCCCTTATGTAAAAGGTCTCACAGAGAAGTTGGCAAATGTTTTTAGAAATGAAGAAAATATCAAGGTAGTACCCAAAAATGAAAATACTTTAAAAAAATATGTGTATACAAATCTTAAAACAAAAACACCAGCCGAACTTCAATCAAATGTTGTTTATAAGATACCTTGCAAAGATTGTGATAGGGTTTATATAGGTCAAACTGGTAGATATTTAGGAACCCGTATTCAGGAACATAAGAGAGATTGTATGAATATATCAAATCCAATAAAGCCAAAAAAAAGTAACAATACTGCACTTGCCGAACACTGTTATAGTAATTTACATCGTTTTGATTATGATTCAACGAAGATTATTGGCAAACAAAATAATATCAAAAAACGGTTATTAGATGAAATGATATGCATAAAAAAAGAAAAACACTCGGTAAATAAAAGATCGGATATTGAAACCCTCAGTAGATCATATTTTAACCTTATAGAGGAGATAAAAAGGTAATGTTTGTAAACTTTTTGTTTGGTTTTTGTTCACCCTTGGTCTCGTACGACAAAATAACTCTAATTTGATTTATATTTTAATACATGATCTTGATGTATGTGTACGCTATTCTCTACCTATATCTATACTGTCCAAGATTGTTATATGACATACTATGTATAACGAGACTAGGAAAACACAGTGAAGCACTTAAATCTGTAATGTGAGTAACATATAAACAATATACGTAGATTTAATTTTAATTTAAATTTTTCTTTTTCGCATGTTATGTACAGGTTGTTGTTTGTTGCGTTTCTTGTTCATTCACCATATTTTGTTATTTTATTATTTATTATATAAAAACATTTTGTTTATGTAATTTTAATACTTTTGTTTTTAAATTTGTGACATATAAAAATTGTTAGTGTGTCTGTATTTGTAATTTTTTTTCATGTTTATATAGATATTACTGTATTCATTTTATTGTAATGTTTTAGACACACTTTTTAAATATTTTAACGTTAAGTTTGTTATTTATAAATTGTGATGTAATTTTGAAATTATTAAATTTTATAGTGTCCTGAGGATGTCACGATAAGTGACGAAACGTCGACAATTGAGAAAATTTGGTGTTTTTCTTGAAATTTGGCCTCTAATTTTCCCACTATTGACAACAAACTGAATAAAAATAAGGCTAACAATATCATTAGTTAGAACAAACGAAAATATTGCGATGGATTGCTGATGTCCCTAGTACCCTAGTACACATTCATGTCGGTAACTATTTGGTAAATACAAACTCTTAACCCTTTTTGTGTTTGAGATATGTTTGTGTTTAATAATAAATCTAAGTTTTTAGCTAACTGTGACGTCCATAATAAAAATACTAGAATAAAGAATGATTTGCGTATCCCTTTCTCTAGAGTAAATATTAATTTTAAAGCTCCAAGCCGGATTGGTGCCAAGGTGTTCAACAATCTTCCAGAAAATATAAAAAATATTAAAAGTGTAAATGCTTCTAAATTCTTATCTTGTTGAAAAGAGCTTATATAGTACCGCAGACTTTTATACTTAATCAAACATTACTTGTAACGTTTATTTACTCTTTTTTATATTATGTTTTATATATTTTATGTTTTTTATATATCGCGTGTTTAAATATTTATTAAAATGTAATTTCTTTTTTAACAACTTGTTTGTAACAGTTATGACGTTTCTTATACATTTTATGTCTCAAAGAATAAATAAATGTCTATCTATATATCTATCTATCTATAAGATGTACATCCAACACCATTTAAATTCAGAAGAAAAAGTAGGATTAAATATCAGTTTCAAACTACTAATCCAATTTGATAAGATATTCACTATATAAGCTCAAATTATGACCCTCTTCTTCTTCTTCAGTTTTTATTGAGATTTGGTTCTACGACCAATTCTAGGTTATTGTTCTCACTGGCTGTTTATGCAATAAACAGATGTGCTCACTGTAAAAACCTCAAAAGTCAGTTTGTTCCATGAGGAAACAATTATTAATATTTCCTTCGCATGAACCTGCTCTGGTCTAAGTATTTCCGATGTTATTCTTCCACCCATCTCTTTGTTTTTTCTTTTTTTTTGTGCTTTTAAGTCCTGATACCCAAAATAGCCTAACCATTTTCTACTTGTAAGAAAATATGTTTTATATGTGTAGTGGCAACTTGCTACTTAAAACTCAGGATCTACGTCTAGAGTCCCAAAGAAATGGATCAGGACAGCGCATTACATTTTGGTAGTAGTTAAGGAAATGTTGTAAATATAATAAGAATAACAAAAATATATTTTTCTTCATACCTCGGTCGAAAGTACGTACTTTCGTCCCTAATAGCAGGGACGAAAGTTTAACATTTACTCCCTGCTATTAGGGACGAAAGTACGTACTTTCGACCGAGGTATGAAGAAAAATCGTATACACTACACGGGCCAAAAGTTGAAATCTCGGTCCTGCTCGTCATGACGCGCAGGGCCGAAAATTCAACTTTCGGCCCTTGTGGTGTAATATACTATTAAGTACTTAATGCATGTTACATATTTGAAGCAATATAATTTGTAGTTATACTGTTATAAAATAAATCATTTAAGAAAATAACAACATTTGATTTAAAACAAAATATAAATATATTATAGAAGAAATAGCAAGACCCCCACAATATGTATTTTAAAATTTTTTTAATCGCGTATTCGTTTTCTGCTCATTTTTTCCTATCTTTCCTTAAATTTGACATTATGACTAAATCACCCTGTATATCGAATCTCATCAAAAGATCGCCAAAATGCAAGGAAGCTTCGTAGGTAAATGAAAACATTTTCGTTCCGATTTCTAGCTCTTCCAAATACATATAACCTTTTCTAGCCAATTTTTTATTCACTAGCGGTTTGTTGAAGTTATTTCAAATCCAGGGAGCGCCTGAATTATTTACAGAAAAGGTAGACCAGCAAGGATATCATTATAAAACATTAATATTAATTTCAAGTTCACAGAACACTTCGTATCTAGAATAATAAACTAACCACACTTCGCACATGGTGCCTTTGCTTGAATTTTCAGCAATTTGTTCAGGTAGGACACTCTTGTGCAAACCTAGCGACTCTAGTAGGTACATAGCTTGCATGGTTGAATGCATTTATATGATCAGAAACTATTTTTATTTTTATATCACATTTAAAATCAAAAATAGGGAGGAATACAATCCTCGTCTAAATTCAGTCGTTACGTATGTTTTGTTGCAATCAAATAGTGTCATTTTTTTAGAGAAGAAAGATAGTTTGTTTTCTGTTGCTTTTTGTTCGTCGTTCTCCGTTGGCCGTGAAAATATCTACGTGTCATAACAAAAACTGGTATTCAGTAAACTGTAAATACATAGTTCAGCTCAGGAAGACTAGACAAGGAGCAGGAACTCATACGGCAAAATTTGTCAATATAATAGTGGAAATTACTTACAGTTTTTACAGTAGGGTCGCTAGTGTTCCTTTACACCGATATATTTTCATTATGTATTGATTTATTTATCTAATTCAAAGTAGCCTACATTATTTATTTCAAGTTTTAACACATCATAAAAACGGCATGATTGATTTTTAATTCAAACTGCCGCTTTCTTTATCTCCTCTCCACTATTTCGGCACATATTGGACACTAGGCCCTCTAATTTGGTAAGATATTTGTTTACATGGAGTTCGTGCTCATTGTGTAGTCTCCATGGTTCAGCTATTGAATATTTAAACTTTTTTGTCTGTTACAATTACAGGAAGAAAGCGATACGATATAATACTTAGAAATTAAACTAATTAGTTAAAACTGAATCAAATATAAACCGCTTTTGGAATCTATATAATTTAATTAATTAATGATAGCAGGTTTTTTAAATGCCTCCCGATACCGAATCCGTTGGGTAATTCTACATGACTCTAATGGCTCCCATACAAACATCTGCGGTATGGATACGCTGCAGCGGGGTTGGAATAAAGATCAATCTAGTCTAATTTTGAGTCACACCTTTGACACATCGACTACCGCAGCTCCTATTGCTGCGTTACTACATTTTATAATATAATTTTACCTAACATCTATTGATGATTTAATGTTAATATTATGAACAATATTAAACAAAAATCTTCTATTTTATTATATTGCTTGAATGATACTGATATAAATCGATTATTACATATAATTGTTACGCTCTCTTGGTTGTTGAAGATTTTAGAAAAGTTAAGGATGATAGTAAAAATGTTCACTATTACGCAAGACAACCTCAAAAACTTATTCGACGGTATTATACCATTCCAATGTATTACTTTAAAAATTATACTATATTTGTTTATATAATAAATTTTCTTCTATATGAAGAAGCCGTAACATCCATAGAAATATATAATTTTTCTTATTTCAAGTCTGATCATTTAACTTTTTTCGTGTATTACATTCTGTAAACAACAATCGATTCCATTTACATTTTCCGGATACAGCGTTTTTTGTAACTCGGATAATATTTCCACTGCGCCAGACGACTTTGCAAAGAAAAAGAGAACAGAGGGTGATAATGTCATCAGCAAACGGGGGCGGCATAATTAAGTTAATTCCTCGATTCTCGCTTATTATAATAAGGGACTAAGTGGTGGCGTATGACGCACAATATTTCTTTTCGTGTTCCATTCCGTTCTCATTTTAAATATACGGCTTCTGTTCCATTAAGAACAAAATTAAACTAATATTCTAGGTTCTCAACTTTCCTGTAAAAGAATATCTGTCAAGGTGTTTTTTTTTAATAATGTCTAATCATTTCACTTACTTTTTCAAAGAGTACATCCCAGATGTAAATGTATTTATTTACAACTATATATGTAATGTTGATATTTCAAACTTACAGTAAGTTTGAATGAAATATATTGTAAATGGTAAATGTCAACATTCACTGAATAACGAAAATTTTTGTTTCAAAAAATATCTTATTGTACATTAAAACATTCTCAACAAATTTTATTCATATTAAGTATTACAAATTATTTTACTAAATTAATTGTAACATTCGGTCGGTTATAAGCGGCAACAGAAATTGTTAATCCATGCTGAACATCCTGCGTAGAAATGGTAACGTTTTTAGCACTGGAGTTTGGCATTTCGCCAGATATTTTTGCCGCAATTTTAACCTGAGAGACTCTTAGGTAACAAATCTACTTCCAAACTTTCAGCATCTTATCTCAGTTGAGGAGGAATACAAGTAATTTCTTCTGAATTGTCTTCTAAAACACGTTTTTGATGACAATGTATCAATGCTGTTTTTTAAGTTATATGTTACAAATAAATACTAATGGAATTCAAGTTTATTGAAGTTTCACCTAATCTACATATTTACGTGTTTAAAGAACCTACAAGACAAAATCGGTAAAAATAGGTATGATTTTTGTATATTTGCACGTTTAGCTCCACTTACTAAAATCTGAATAACTGGATAAAATCGATAACTAAATTCAAGCGTTACTAAAATTTCCATTTCAAATGGCTATTGCGATTAAATATCTCTATGTCATTGTGTAATACACAATTATGTAACGGAGTACTTTTAATATTCGACACAGAGACACTAGCGAAATTTAAATTTCTGGTAAAAAATATTATGTTGTAAAAACCACTTTCAGTAAATTGTTAGTATAGAATTTTTGACTCTATTTTTTCATAAGCCGCCAAACTCAACATTCCGATAACCAAAATAGACGATATGAGAATTATATGAAGCATAAAGGAATTGCTCAAACAATCAGCAAACACAAATAAAAATTATTTAACAATCTTGAATGAATTAATTACTAATTTATCTTATCTTATTACCTATTACATACTTATTACAATACCTATACTAATTCCAGTTTTTCATGTTTCATACTTTTTATGTACCAGTGGAAGCTTAATATATTTTTATGAAATACACAAATTTTATTTTCCATGTTCAAATATATATTGGTATTTATTATAAATTATGTCCTTGTTTAATATATTCATATTAATATTTAATTTTGTTCTTAGGCTTCAGTAGAATCTCAAAATCTTATAAAAATGACTGATATTAGTTTTAGTTTCTATAGAATTTATGTTTAAGTCTAGTAATCTCAATTATGTATCATTTTTAATAAGCTATTACTGAAATGTATTACAACAATGTAGTAAACAGCTACTTGCAATTTGGAATGAAACGTAACAATTAAAGAATACTAATAGTAAAAATGATAGTTTCCAGTGGCAGGTCTTGACTTCCGTACCAAGGAGGGCGGAAAAATTTAGGTACAGGGTGATTCACTATATTTTGACCCACCTTTAAGATTTTTGTTTTAAGAGTTATAAAAAAATGTAAAATACAAAAGTTGCACGATTTTTTATGAATTTTTCGAAAATAATATTTGAAAATCAAATGAAGTCCAAACCAAATGGCTGCGGATACCACTTTGTTAATTTAAATAGAACACCTTGTATATTTTACATATTTGAATAGAACCTTCTCTGTCGAGCATAGTCATATAGGGTTTGTTGGGTCCATCTCTAACAATAAGCGAGATACTGTTAAAAAAAGAAAAGAAGGTTTTTTTTTATTAAGAAAATAAGATATCTTTGAATTGTTAGACCTCTTTCAGGCATTTCTGCCTTTTTCAAATTACGTAAGGATTTACAGATTTAGTTGTAATATATTTTGACATATCGGACATTGAAATGATCCAAAATGCGTAGATATAGGTATTTTAACAGAATCTCACTAATTAGGCCGTCAGAGGCCTAATTACTCATGGACAATGTTATATGGTTGGCCGTAACAGTGACAGCTAATGTCATGATAACAGTTATTGATTGACAGTTTGTATTATTATTTAATTAAAATAGGTTACACAGAAGTAGAAAATTGAAATATTATTAGGAATTAAAATAGAGTATGAAGAAGATTTTTACACTATTTTAATTCCTATAATATTTCAGTTTTCTACTTCTGTGCAACCCATTTTAATTAAATAATATTACAAACCATCAAACAATAACAATGTTGTCATGACATTACCTATCACTGTCACGGCCTACCATATAACATCCATGAATAATTAGGCCTCTCACAGCTTAATTAGTGAGAATTAGTTAAAATACCTATATGCATTTTGGACCATATCAATGTCCGATACGTCAAAATGTAATACAACTAAATCTGTAAATCTTTACGTAATTGGACAGAAATTCTTCAATTAAGTCCAACAATTACAAGAAAGAATATATATATATATATATATATATATGAGTATATGTCTGTAACCTCTACGTACATTCTCTGCCAGACACGCCATTATCGCGAAGATTTCTGCTTGGAATACAGTAG
>NW_019417340.1:40328-58179 GCF_000390285.2 Anoplophora glabripennis | reverse complement strand
TAATGTTAATTCCTCCCAGAATGTGTCTTTTATTTCTGCTTTTTCATCTTCATCTGGCCCATATACACATATCACAGTCATTTGTTTTCCATCTCTTTTCTTTATCTCCACTGATAAAATTCTCTCCGTATGTGCTTCCCATTTACTCACACTTTGTATTAATTTTTGATGAATTATGCATCCGACACCTGCTGCTGCCCTTTTATTATTTTCTACTCCACTATATATTAACAAGTGACCATTTTCTAATTCCATCACCCCTTTATTCTTTTTCTTTGTTTCTGACACTGCTAAAATATCCAGTCCTGCATTTTGAAACTCTTGCATCAGTTCATTTTCCTTTCCATTAATGCTCCTTATATTCCACGTTCCTATTTTCCATATTTCTTTTGTTTGTCCCTTTTCAGAGTTCTTTCCTTTTCCTTGCCTGTTCGTCAACTTATTTACCGTTTTGTCAGTATTCTGATCAGTATCCTTTCCTAGTTTTTTGGATTCACTAACTCTAGTGTTTCTCTCGCCTTATTCCATCTCCACTCCTCTCCATCAATTATAATCTTACTATACCCAATTTTAACGTTCTTTCCTTTTTTCTTCTCTTCTATTGCCCTCTTTCTTATTTGCTTCTCTTTTTCCTGCTCTTTCTTGGTCATATCTTCATTGATGTAAATTCTCTTGCATTTATTCCTCAGTTTATATTTACTTTTCATTACTTTATCTTTGTCCTTAAATTTTTCGAATTCTATTAAATATGTTTCCTGTCCCAATTTTTGAACGTTTTCTATCTGTGTTTCAACCTCAATTTCTTTCACTAAAAACTCTTCCATATCTTTCTTAAGTGTTTCTCTGTTTTCAGTTTGCATTTTTAATCCTGTCAAAACAATATTATTTTTCCTTTTTTCCTTTTCTAGCCATTCTATTTTATTTTCTATTATTTCCATTTTATCTCTTATTTCCTTATTTTCTTCTTTTAATTTTGCATTTTCATGTCTTAATATTCTATTTTCCTCTCTGATCTCCTTTATTACATCTTTAATTTCTGTTTGTTCTTGATTTATTTTCCCCTGCTCCACTTTCAACTCCTTTACCATTTCAATTAATAGATCAAGTTTTTCGTCCGATTTTTCCCCGATTTTTTTTTGTTTTGCCGGTGATCTCATTACTTTTCTGCTGCTAGTGAAAATATCTTCTTCTCTAATTCTTTTCTTTTTTCCTTCATCCGCACTGCTGAAGTCTTCACTCTCCATGTTTTTATTTATTTATCTATTTATTACCGGATATCGTAAAGAGCTGTCTCACCTCAACGGTTCGGAAGAACTTCGCTCTTACTTATCTTAAATTCTCCGTCGTTTTTTACACTCTGGCAACACCGCGCCGAACTCTAACGCTGTTCTCTTCCGTGTCAGCTGTTTTCTACCCGTGCTAACCTAATACCGCTTCAATACTTATCTTATTTTGTTCTTTCCTGTTGCTTTATTACTTTTCACTTTGCACCTTCGCTAAGTTTGCACTTTATTCACACTTTAGTAGTAATTCTGTATATTATTTGTCACTATATTTCTCGTAAACGGGGTTAATATAGGATATAGGTGAACAAATAATCACAAGTTTTCACTCCTAAGCTGAGTTGCCAAGCAATTACAAGAAAGAAAAAACCTTATTTTCTTTTTTTAGTGGTATCTCGCTTATTGTTAGAGATAAACCCAATAAACCCTATATATGACTATGCTCGACAGAAAACGTTCTTTTCTTTTTTTAATAGTATCTCGCTTATTGTTGGAAATGGACCTAACACACCCTATATGACTATGCTCGATAGAGAAGGTTCTATCCAAATATGTAAAAATATACAAGGTGTTCTATTTAAATTAACAAAGTTTTTCTACTATCATTTTCAAAAAATTCATAAAAAATCGTGCAACTTTTGTATTTCACATTTCTAATAACTCTAAAAACAAAAAAGTTAATGGGGGGGTCAAAATATAGTGAATCACACTGTACAAAGTATTGAATAAAAAAATTAAATATAATTGGGCAGTTTAATTTTAAATACTATTGAAATATAGAGAAAATGTGTTCAATATTATATTTTTTATAGTGAAAGTCCATTCTTCAATTACATTAAAGTTTGGTATTTCTGGCGCTATTGATTTTTCAATAGACAACATTACTGTTAGTCTGTCTTTACAATCAATTTAAACTTCTCTAATATCTAAAAAAACACACAAGAAGCAATAGGTAAGTAACAAAATTTTACATCACACATGAAGAAATTACGTTTAATAAGAAAAAAGCCGTGAGTAGCTACTATTTGGCTAAGGTTGGACTAAACAGAGCATAGTAAATATGCGCTACTCCCACTCCGTCTTACACTGCTGCGCGACGGTAACCATGACCACCGCTGTAAACACTTTACAGATGTAGGAGCGAACTACATGGAGCCCACGTATTCAGAGTACGAATTTTGCAAGTCGAGTTAAATTAACTGCATATTATAAGTTTAACATTTCCTTTTTCATGTTCCATAATCTATTTAATTATCCAGTTAACATTGCAAACTAAATATTAAATTAATTTTATTTACTATGAAAATTTCTAGGGGGGGCGCCGCCCAGAGCCCCCTCGCACCAGGCGCCACTGATGGAGTATCCTTCGAATGAAAGAGCGAATGATTTACTGAGCTTGAACAGAATCCGGCTCAGGAGAGTGACAGGACTCATAACGGGACACTGTCACTTTAGGAAACATCTACATAAGCTAAAGCTTGTAGACAGTCCGGTCTGCCGAGGATGTGAATCGGCGGATGAAACTTCTCTGCATATCCTGGGCGAGTGCCCGGGATTTGCACGTAGCAGAATGGCACTCCTTGGGAGACCCTACTTGGAACCCAAGGAACTGAGAGAAGTGTCAGCAAGGAAGCTTTTGGACTTTGTAAAAAGGACAAATCTACTTGCCGAATAGGACTAGTAGTGGGACGTACAATAGGCCTAATCAGGCCGCAGTGCTATGGGACTTATTAGGACCAACCACTAGAAGTAGAAGAAAAAGAAGAAGAAGGCGCCACTGATAGTTTCACATTTACTAATATTATACATTTATTCTGTAGTTATCGGAAATGTGTAAAACCGCGACATTTTTAAACTTACATAAAAATGAGACATTTTCCTCAAATGGTGTTTGGAAATTATAAACGTCTTTCTAACGCGTGTGTGTTTACTGCAATGATTATTTTAAAAAGAAAAACAAAAATAACTTTTCCGCCTTAACGTTATGGCATTGATACTTGTAAAGATTTTTGTACATGCTACAAACCCCCAGCCATTTCGTGGCAACTAAAATTTATAATCTTATAAAAGGCGCAGATGCATTAGAACCGAGCCTAACATAAAATCCTAACGTACTGCCATTTAACAACCTATAAATAAGGATAAATATTAAAAGTTGCACATTACCTGGTTGAGAGGGACGTCGTGGCCGACCATGCATCGCAAGCAATAAATTAGCGCCGACAAAGTTATGGCTTTGGGTGCATTGCAGTTGCCCCAGACTTCCGGTCCACTGCCGCTAGAAATACAGATAATAGATGATGGATGATCGATATACCTCTAATTTATTTTCATTAGAAAAGTTTAGGACTGCTTACTGCACATTTCAAAAGACAATTCGACGTGAAAAAATGTACTAAAAGTGGGGTGCTGTAAATCAAAATTTTATGGGTAAATAGTCATTCCCGGATGGTACTAAAAATTGTGGAATATAAAAGCTTACTATTACAAAGACCTTCTAAACCGATAAACTGAAAACTAAAGTAAATGTAATAAAATGAAGTTTGTTTTTTGACACATCATATCAGATGTAAAGCCATCTTGTGTATTCCAATCATGTAAACAATGATCAAGCACGTGAAGCTGCGTAACTATTGGTCAAAACGGACTGAACGTCAATCGCTTTCACACAGCACGGGAAAAAACATTGTATAATAGTTTTCATTTCGTAGGTACCATCTATTTCATAATTTTGTTAGCTTTATGTTTTTTAGATTAATTTAAGATGTATAACAAAGAAGTTTAAAAGTATTTTAACTTTCCTAAATGCGCCGCTGTCTCCTTTTATGATTAAGTCATGGCTGCATGCAATTATTTACTTCGTTGGAATATGTAAAGTGACTAGTATTGTTCATGTCAGAGATCAGAGATTCACAAACTAAATACGGTGTTCCATAAAAATAATAGCAAGTATTTTTTATTGACTTGAAACTTGAAATTATTCAGCTCAAATCTATCAGATTAGTAAGTGTATTTATTTATCTTTCATTATGGACATTATACAAAACAGCTAAAAAAGTAATTTTGAAACATAAATTAGTTTACCTACAATGTGATGTATCCATGTAACAATATTTAATAAATCATGCAAAAATTGTTATTTAAAAAGCAACCTAAAAAATTATTTTAATGTTCGGCGCTTCGTCCACGTTGATATTAAATATGGTGACTTTAAAATAACACGTCGGAAAGTGAGACAAAAGCAATGCCACGTTAATTTCATATAATTTGAAAAGGTAATAAACATTTGGCAACACTGATAAACGCGTTGATATAACTGCGATCAAGTGTACACAAGAGTTTAAGTGCAGTTTAAAAATTGAATTAAAACTACTAATTATGTTATTTAAAAGAAATAATTTTACCAAGTCAAGGTTTTAGTGGGATAAATATCAATAAGAAAAGAACACTATGTTTTAAATCATTGCCAACGTTTCGGTGTTACTTTACACCATCATCAGGCTTTAAAACACATTTTTTTTAAATTTGTTAACATCTTAAAATAATTTTAAAAAACAAATACATTTACAATTCTAAATTATTGTTCCTGTAACAATTACCATAAATCCGGTATTTTGGACAAAAGACACTTCAAATTTCGGTGAGTGAGTAATACATAGGTTATCAATTTTAGAGCTGTTCTAGAATTTTTCTTTTTATGGCTTATGGTAATTGTGATAGGAACAATAATTTAGAAATATTGTAAATGTATTTGTTTTTTAAATTATTTTAATTGTTAACGAATTTAAAGAAAACATTGTTTGTGTTTTAGAGCCCTTAGGATGGTCTAAAATAACACCGAAACCTTGGCAATGATTTAAAATATAGTGTTCTTTTACTTATTGATCTTTATCCCACTAAAATCTTGACTTGGATAACTAATCAAGATCGCTAAATAGTGGAAACGAAATAATTTAAGTCTAATATCCGGGACAACACATATTATTGGCTCTATCTTGTAAAGGTATTGTTTTGTAATTTATAAAAGGAAAATAAGTCGCAAATAAAAATATAAACGTATTTAGTTACATAAATAAAGATATTTTCTTTTGAATCTTACTTTTTGTGTATTATTTATCTTATCAGCATTGGCTGAAAATCCAGCCAATACGAATATTCAAACATTCACATAAACAAGAAAAGAATTTTCCTGTACAGTACCGGTTTATGATATTCTTAAGGACTAAAAGTTGACATTTTTAAACTTCTGCATCACTTCTGCTTAAAACATTCTTAACTGCTAACTACTCAACAAGAAAGACGTAACATTGGGAATTAATGAACAAAAAAAATAGATCGTCTAGTTTGGATAGCCCTTTAATATATTGCCGGGTTCAAATAAATCACCCTGTATCTATTTTAACGACCATTTTTATTTCTTTTTTAACTTTAACCCAATCTGTAGTTAAATGTAATTTAAAAATATGATATCTTATTTTATGATTTCTTCCTATTTATTATTTTTTCTACTTTACTGATTTTTCTTTGTTCATCTAGTTCATATCAAAAGCGACTTCTATTATTATAAATGAGTATTGTAATGTTTTTTCCAAAGGTATTCTTCCAAAGGTATTCAAAGAGAGTCACGATAGCTTCTGAAGAAACTAACACCGTTCAAGAAAACCTATATTCTACCAATGTAAGTTTGTAACTGGTTCAATGTGTGCATCAGGAGACACTTACCTAAAATCGCAGTAAGCAGAGCCCTCCCTTTCATTCAAAGTAATCTTCAGACTGATAGGTGATCCGTCATCCATATACTCCACTCCTCCCAAAACTGACTTTCCTGTCCTTTCCATAGCGTCCTTCGCTACCTTTCTAAGCATATCCCTCACCGCGATTTCAGCGTTGCTCTGGATGTGCCCCATATATGCCTGCACCACTTCTAGACCGTAGTGATCGATGAGTTCGCAGACCAGGTCGATACCCTTTTTGTTTGCCGCCACCTGGAGCCAAAGCGTAAATGATCAGTTATTGAATTAAAAGATATATAAGGGATGGTATGCTTGCTGATTAGCAGACTGCAAATGCCATTTTTAACATAATATTACGTTTGTCATCGTTTGAACATTTTTCTTTTTTAATAGATTTTTCGTCAAATATTTAAAATGTTTGCTTAGAATAGGTTTTAGTATTTTGTGAATCCACTGTGTCAATTACTTTAGCTAAGTCTTAATAAAAGTCATAATAATTTTTTAGGCAAAGAATTCGGTTGTTGCCAAAAGAGAGAATATTTTTTAAAAATTACATTCCAGACGATATAATAGACTTCTAGTGTGACTGAAAGGAAACCAAACTATCTTTATTGTGACTAGTACAAATATGAAACATTTCTAAAATTGATTTTCGACAGATAAAAAAACCTGCATTTAGTGTAGATTTGATATCAAATTTGATTCAATACGTCAAGGAAATTTTTCATAATCCAAAAAGATCTTCATCAGTATGAAACGAATGAACAAAAATTATTTAATGTATGTTTTTCAGGTGTACGATTAGAATATTTTTTTTATACGTGCTGGCCTTCTAGGTGTACTCGTTAAATCAATTATGATGATGCAGTTGGTGTAATTTTTTTAGAGACATTCTTGGGAACATTACCTACCTACTTTAGGGAATGAAAAATCTTGAAAATGAAAACTTTTGATTACTGAAACTGAAAATTATAATTGGAAAATAGTAGTCTATTTAAAGTCTAAATTTGTAAAAATAGGTCCTGCTTAAAATTCTAAAACAATTTATATGCATAGGACTCTATTATTTATGAGTCCCTATCAGCAGGATTGGTTAATTTTTCATCTTCAGTCATTTCCAAAGTGTCCAACATTTTTAAATTGAAAGGAAATATATTAAATTTAAATTTACTAAGGAGGTATGACGCATAAACCATACTTTTACGGATGAGATGGTATCCCGCAATTTTTTTTGCTAAAACTCTGCAATTTTTCCCAACATACAATTTTCTCGATAATACTTTCTAGTATTTAACTTGAACTAGATGCTACCTAACTTTAGCCTCCATTTAATGGAACACCCTGCAATTTCAGATTCTTTGTTCATTTTTCCTGACTTTATGTAATATATATGGTGTCCGCAAAGGACCCCGCACAAAATGAATGGAAATTGGGTCCCGCTAGATTTGGCTGGAATTTTGATAGGTATGTTATAGTTCTCGACATTCTGATCAAAAGTTGACACAGGCCCAAAGTGATACTATGGATAGTTTTAGAGATATAGAGGGGGAAAGTGTGTGATATTGGCTATGGGCCTAAGTAACTGTCGATTCTGACTCTCGAAGTAATGTGTACAGATGTATAATGACTGTCAGTCAATGATTCAAATGAGTCCTGGGTTGACATCCTGGGCTGGACATGTAAATAATGCCATTTTTCTCAAAAATGGCTTTCTGTTGGCGATTTTCTCAGGAGACAATTTTTTTTTAATGAAAGGACCTTTTCCCTGTTGCTGCCCGTTTTAAAAAAAATACGACCACTGTAAAAGCTTTGACCGCTAAAAGGGAGAGGTAACCGGAGAAAACTATCACCCAGTATATCGATTTGGCTAAATCTTTAAGAAATAATATGCCATAATGGTCCAAATAAATGTGCCAAATTTTCACATGATCGGTAAAAGGGTTATAAAGTTATTAATTAAATTAGTTTTATTTTTGACAACTTTCAAGGCTTGCAACTCAAAAACCAAAAAATTTGTATTGAACTTTTTTCCGTAGATCGTATTTATTTATCGTCGTGAATATGCAGTCAAAGGTTGTCGGTGAAATTTGCGGACAGACTGTATTTACCCCTTGTTAAATGTTCTGTTTTTAAGTTAAATTATTGTTGAAAAATATCTAGACTGCTTCAATTCTCTTAAATTAAAACAATTATTATTAAATGAAAAAATATAGACCTGCGGTATTTTATTGCTTGTTTAGCTATACTATTTTTTTTTTTTTTTTCAAATGGTACCACTAATATTTTTACCACTGTTGATATTTATCTGCAACAAATGGCTAATGTTTGAAGCGGCAAGAAAACCTTAACCTCCAATAAAATGAAATAACTATTTACAGTTGCATTCTTATTTTACTTTTAAATTCAATGATTTGCTAAGATAATATTCTGAGAAGTTTTAGAATGACATTGTTACCTATTTAACATTTTAATTCTAATGATGTAAATACGACTTTATGTTTTCCATTGATCTATAATACCTATATGAAAAATATTCGTCATAAAACGTCCTTAACTTCGAACGAAAAAAAGGTGCTCACTAGGATACAAAAAAGCCCTTTACAGAACTACTGTATAAACTCCAGCCCATCTCGTCCAATGTGTTCACACATTAGATCGATCCCTTTCTGTTTGCTGACACCTGTAGGAAAAAGTAAGGCAAAAAAGGTTCTGTTCTTTCTGAATTATTGCAGAGACGCCGGAAATAATGCGCTATCTGTGCAAGACAAATGCCACTTTCTGGTCTCAATGCTAAAATGAAAATTAAGATAAATTTCTATCTCCCGAATCTAACGGCTGAAATGATAAGGGACTGAGGCTTAATGAAATATATTCTATCATCTAATTTTTCAGATGTTTCAAATGTTCATTCGTGGGTTCACGAACCATACTGATACGATTAAAAATGTATTTTACGGTTTATTAGTAACAGTCGTCGAGACAGGAAGGTGTTTTCTATAGAAATATTTCTTTGCGGGATATGCTTGAAGGGGGTATTTATGAATTTTATATTTACATTTTATGTATGAGAACGAATTAGACAAAAACGGAAATGATTTTATTTCAAATATTTATTGGGTTAAAAGTCCAATATTTGGAGAAACTTTGTTTTTTAAGAATAAGTAAAATAACTATGTACAACAAAGTGATGTGAACAGAAAACACTGATACACTTTTAAATAGGTTTAACAATACTTAAAACGACCTCATGAAATTATCCGTGTTTCCACGATGGTGAGGCGCACAACTGAATTTTTAAACATCACATGAAAGCTTCAATAGAACTGGTGCTTGCCTATTATTATACACTCTGATTGCACGATTTTAGTTAAAAGATCTATCAGTAAGAACATCGGAATCACTATTAATTTTTAATAATGCGTAGGTACATCTATTTAATTAATTTAATTAATACAATTAACAGTAAAAATTATAAGCATCTCATAACTCCTCAATGGGGTAGACTATGTTAGTAGTGACAATGACACTATTTGTTTGAGGCCAATCATTTAGCTGGTTATTTGCGCAAAATTGTTTTTGATATTGCGAAATTTGTTTTGAACTTCTTCTACTAAGATTCTGCCATGACTTCCAACCGCCATACCACTTCAACTTTAAAATATATGCTCCAACATCTACAGGAATGGTTGCAGTTGACCGTCTGTAACTATGATCCAGATACTCTTGTGGATTGGCAACCCAAGATATTTAACAGTTTAAAAAAAATTATTAATATCTATAGACAGAACACTTTCAATTACGATAGTTAGCAAACGGTCGAACATGTGTTGTTTGCTGGTGACTCGAGAGCAGCGTATTTTTTATAAATTTCAACCCTGTTTTTCAAGTATTTTGTTCCGCTGTCAACAATAAAAGTTCAAGGTTTGTTGGTTTTTAACACTGACATTTTCGCTATCAACACGCTGCCAATATGCACCTACAATGTCAAAAATTACTAGAACGTAAAATTGGAGAGTATCTGCAATTGGTAACTCCAGTATGTTCAAAGGAATTATTGCATAAAAAATTGTATATTTCATCAATGCTTTTGATTTTTTGATGTATCCACAATCAGTCGCTTCATATAGGGGGTTATTTTAGCAAATTGTTTATGATCAATGTCTTTTTCAACTTTCAGTAAAGCTTTCACAATGGAATATTTCAATTTCCGTAAGATTCTTTACTTTCTTGTAAACACACCAATCGTTTAAGTGTTTGTACACAAAATTATATCGGTTTTGGATATTAGCTGATGTTTTCACGTGTGCGATCTATGAAACTTCTGGGGAGATATTTTGAAACTCATCTAGGTATATCAAACATTATTAACTTGATACTTAACTCAAACTTTTAAGAACCAAAACGACTGCAATTACAACAGTTCATTTACAATCCTCCCTTTAAAGTTTTTAATAATAATATATGAGTTCCAACATTGCATTAGAAAAACACTAAGCGTAGAAGCGACATTTGAAGCAAGAATTTTGATAGAAATCACAGGAATTCAAAATTTTAATTTTTTATTGATTCATAAAGTATATTGGGTTTATGTATAGAATATCATATCGGGTAAATGACATCTACGTCTTTGATATCAAATAATAATATCGAAATTTTTCAAGGTCGTTTTGCACAAACGCAGTTGAATTTCGTTAACACAATGCTCAATTTCCTCCTTCAAGGTGTGGGTAGTCGTGGGTTTGTTGGCATAAACCTTAGACTCAAAACACCCCAAAGAAAAATGTCCAACGGCGTTAAATCACATAATATGAGCGGCTACCAAAACGGGAAATTACACGACCAGGAAATGACTCATGCAGCAATTGAATTGTTTCTGGGCTGTATGGCATGTGGCAGTGTCTTGTTGAAACCACATATAGTCTACACCAGGGATGCACAGACTTATAGGGAACAACAGGGGCCACTCGGGAAAAATATAAGCCAAGGACGGGCCACTACAAACAATATTTATTAACACAAAATTTTTTATTTTTAAATAGTATGAAATACAATGATAAAAATAAAATAACCTTCAAAAATGTTTGTTGTAATAATTATGTAATCATTACAATGTAATATTTCATGTTTTATTATTTTGATGCATGACATTGCATTGAACTAACAAGTTTTTTTATATTTGGCTCCACATTACTTGTAGCCACACGTATAATTGCTTCCAAATTTTCATTTGCCAGACGGTTTCGGTTTTTCGTTTTGTTAAGTTTCATCACTGAAAACGTTTGTTCACAAATATACGTCGATCCAAATAAGCTTGCGCATTTCAATGCATTTATTCGCAACTCTTTATAAGCGTTTTTATCAACGCAACGGTAGAAGTTGAGTAAATTACCTTCATTAAATTTGTTTCTTAAATTATCATCATTTTGCATGTCTATTAATTCCAGCTGCATTAATTCCGGCGCATTTTCGGGTGAAATGTTGAAAGGATTGCTGAAAATGTCCAATAGCGGTTTAACTTTTTTGAAGTCTACAAAACGATTTTCAAAAGCTTGTATCAAAATATCAATTTTTTCAACATGAGCGAAATTGACGTCAGTTTTATTGAACTTCTCCATAATTTTTTTGTAGTTCGGAAAATGGCCGTAATTGGCTGAATTGATTTGTGTCCTGAAAAGACTCAATTTGCATTGAAAGGACGAAACATGAGAGTATAGCTGCGAAATCAATTGATCTTTGCCTTGGAGTCGCGTATTTAAGACATTCAAGTGATTTGTGATGTCTACAAGAAACGCTAAGTCACACAGCCAATCAGGGTTGTCGAGTTCGGGGACGTCGTTTTTCTTTTCCGCCAGAAATAGTTGGATTTCTTCAATCAAGTTAAGAAATCGCTGTAGTGTCAACCCACGACTTAGCCACCTTACTTCAGTGTAAAACAGGAGATCACCATATTCGCTTTCAATATCCTCGAGAAATTGTTTGAATTGTCGGTGATTGAGACCTCGTGATTTTATAAAGTTTACGGTAGGTACTACAACTTTCATAACATTTTCAAATCCCAATAATTTTGAACAGAGGGCCTCTTGATGTATAATACAATGAAACTGCATTAATTCCTTGGTATTTATGTTTTTAGTTTGTAAATATGTTTTTAACAGAGTTACTATCCCAGATGTACTTCCAACCATTGAAGGTGCTCCGTCAGTTGTAATTCCAGATATTTTCGTTAAATCCAAATCCATTATAGAACATTTTTCTAGAAGAGCTTTGAGCATGTCACTTCCCCTGGTTTGACTTGTCAAAGAACTCATACCAATCAGTTCTTCACTCACTTCAAAATTTTGCGTTACACCTCGTAAAAATATTAATAGTTGAGCAGTTGAACTTATATCTGTAGATTCGTCGAGCGCTATAGAAAAATACTCAAAACTTCTCGATTTCGTAGCTAATTGCTCTTCTATATTATCTGCTAATGCGGTAATTCTTCTTTGAACAGTCATCCGATTTAACTGAATTTTTTCAAACTTCTTTACATTTTCCGGACAAATTTTTTTTGCGGCGATATCCAAACATTGCTTAACAAACTCACCATCTTTAAAAGGCCGACAAGTTTTCGCTATTATTCGAGATATTTCAAAGCTAACTTCAGTGGCTGTTTCAGCATCTTGAATTGGTTTTGTAAACATAGATTGCTGGCCTATTAGTTCCCGTTGTAAAGTGGAAATTCTTTGCGTTCGATTTTCGCCAGTTAATTTGGTAAAAGTTGGATGCTGGGTTTCATAGTGCCTTTTCACATTATATTCCTTCGGAATAGAAACACTACTCTTGCATATTAAACAGACAATTTTGTTATGCGATGAAATAAAAAAGTATTTTTCGGTCCAAATATCATGAAACTGTCGATTTTCATCTTCAACCTTACGACTACGTTTCTTACTGGGGCCTGGTTTATCCATATCAAAATTAATATTATATGTTACAGTCGGTAAAAGCCAAGTTCGAACGACGAAATATTTACTCGTCACAGATTACAGTTCTCAAACAGTATAACGTTCGCTTATCCGTAGTCAAAACTTAACTGCCCCGGTAGCCGGCGATGCGTCGTATTTATACGAGTTACCAAACATCGAGAACCATCCACTTTGTTCGGGGATCGACGTGTTTCGCGAATCTGTAATCTAGTTGATGCGACAGATTTCTAGTCTCGTAATAATATGCTTGGACCGGAGCGCGGCGAGTAGAATACTTTTAAAATTCGTTGGCGGGCCGCATAAACATCGACAGCGGGCCGCATGCGGCCCGCGGGCCGCGGTATGTGCATCCCTGATCTACACATATCTTGCAATTTGGTTACAAAGAGATGAATTTTATGAAGTCGCGATAGTGAGCACCATTAACTGTTATTATCTAACCGGCCGCATTTTCCAAGAAGAATGGTCCAACGATGCCTCCAGCTCAAAATCTGCTCCAAACAGTGACACGTTGTTGTTCTATAATCATTTTAACAAACTCTCTTCGCTCTGCGTGGTCAGTAGGCTTCAGTTCTTGAGTCAATTGAACTTTGTAAGCACGAAATTGCAAATCTTTCGTGAGAATATGCTGAGAGCTGAGAGAGAGCTTCCCGAAGTGTTCAATTCTTGACCACGGTGCCGAATTGATGTTCCTGGACTCTCACAAACTGCTTCCATGTTTTGTATCGAACAACTTGTTGAAAGATGGCCAGATTGCTTAAGATCCCTGAATTTTTCAATTAATCACTTCACAGTAGTTGATGAAGTTAAATCACGGCAATGATCATATTTTGTATGAAAATTGCGAACTTTAGCTGTCAAACCCTCATTATTTTGAAAATATTGCTCAACAATGGAAACGCGTTATTCTTTCCTGTAGCGCTCGCTCCATTTTTAATAACTCTGAACTGTCAGCTGTCACGTTGTATTTTTTTTCTTTGGCAACACTTTATCACACAAATGGCGCAAAATTCAAATTTTGCATGAATTTTTCGACATTCGATAATCCTACAAATATTCATGAAAAACTTTAGATGTTAAATTTATTCGTAAAATTTCACACCAATCTTTCCTCTCAAGCCTACTAAGTTACACTTATAATACATTACAACATTGGATTTTAATTCTGCTCTAATTCACCCTCGCACATTTTGTAGTTAGACTGTCATACAGGAAACGATATCTTTTACAGCTTACCTGCGCTCGTAAATCGGAAATATTGTCGCTTAGATTCCTTCCGCCGGCCTTTTTTATGACCTCCGTAAACGCCTCTTCCTGAAACTTTCCTTCCACTACCAACAGGAAAGACTTAAAAGCCGCGCCTTCTTGATTTAGACTCGTAGAATGCGGAGGCATCGAACCCGGTGTTATGCCGCCAATGTCGGCATGATGACCCCTACTTGCTACGAAGAAGACGGGTTCGCTGCTTCCCCTGGAAACATTAAGTTAAATAGACGAAAAGAAAGGTTCATTATCAGCGTGGATGTAATTACTTTCTTAATTAAAAAAAAAGTAATTATAATAAAATACAAAGCTGCGACATTTTTATTAACGCTGAAAGTAGGTATACTGAGTGATTCAGTAATAAAGTCATTAATATTAACCACGTATTCGGAAGGTTAATAAAGAAAAAAAATAGAAAAAATTATTTTATTCGATCTTTTGACGGATAAGCAAATTACCCCTTAACTCCAGCTAATTCGGCGCCCTATTTTACATAACATTGTCTGACCGGGAACGTGCCGGCGGGCCACACAGCTTCAAACGTTGAAGCGAAACAGCTGATTTCCTCAGTCGTCTTGAATTTTGCAATTGGTTTCAAAATCCAAGTGCAGCGAATCCCAACTTTATTAACAAAGTGCTATGGATGGATGTGTGTGAGTACTTGTTAATATTTAAAATGTAAAAAGATATCATATTCATCCACGTGTCTAGGTAAAAATATGTTAAAGCCTTGTACATTACGCATTAAAAACGTGGTAAAAACTAGGTTACTGACATGACTAGGTTACTACTGAATAATACGGTAGATCAAAATTCACTCTCGATAAACCTTTGTGGGTCAGCTGTCAACATCAGTCCGAATGGGGTTTAAGAAAATATTTTTTTCAGAGTAAATATGCATTTAAAAATTTTTTTCATCGCGTATTCGTATTTCGTATTCCACTCATTTTTTCCTACCTTCCCTTAAAATTAATAGCATTATTACTGAATCACCATATATAAAAGATATATGTTGCTTTTGTAGGAATAAAAAAAACACTTCTTAAATGGTGTTTAATGGTGGTAATGGCGATAACAAATAGCTAAGATCATTCGACGGCAGAATCGACAAAAATAGACCAGTTTCGAACTTATTAGTTCTCATCAGTCATGTGAGACGACCGACGAACGATTTATTTGGATGTCTATATAGACTATATCTGACTCATACTCAAAACTTCATATATCTCCGAAAATAAGCCTCTAATCGACATAGGCATACTTATCGATTTTCTTCCTGAGGAAATTTGCTACGAAGATAGGCTTTTGCGAAAGCTCGCAAAAATTTTTTTACATTGCAAAATTAGCAGTGAAAAAAAATGTGCAAAATTTTCAGAATTAAATAAAAAGAACAAATTTGACTGAAATTAGATGAAACTACAGGAAAAGATAATTGTTAGGGTGCTCAACAAATACTCGCAATTAATACATTTGACCCCGTTTTAAACGACCCTGCCCCAACTAGGCTGTCAGCAACTTTTATTTTCATACTCCCACGAAGGTCTAGAATATATTTTATGAGTTGCTGACATTAATCTGATCACGGGGCGATTTTCGTATTTACCCCCACACCCCCAACCCCTGCCCCACAAGGGGCAAACTCTGAAACCCTATTATGCAACATACGGCCAACACATTAAAAACAAATTTGGCCATTAGTCTGATCACGGGGGATTTTGACACCAATCTCTTAGACAATTAGGGAGTCGCGATGGGAATGGGACGCAAAGCGCGAGTTTCCAATCAGGGCCCAGTGAGTTAGGTGCATTGTTGGAGGATTACGCAGTAACCCAATTGCTTGGAGTTGAGGCTACCCCGATGAGAGTCGATGAGATAAAGAGCAATATACGTATACAGGTCTGGTCATATTTTTATTTTCGATACAAAGTTAGTAAATTCTATAAATATCTCACGAGTCTACCCTAATAATTCTGACCCCCCCCCATATCATTTGTATAACTACGTACATACGGAATAATTACGTTTTTGATTTATTGCGATGACATAAAGAGTATAAGTCACGGCCTGGAATTGACAGCAGTGTTGCCATACGTACAGTATGACATAAAAGGTTTTGAGACCATACTAAAGCATTCTTTATTACAAATTATTTATAACCTTTAGTAAAAACTAAAACGGTATTCTAAAATAGCCTAAAATATTTCTAATTTTAAACCGTAATTCGTACTTTGCGGCTCTTTCGTGTCGATGTTTGTAGAGAAGTTGCGTTAAATGACCCCATAAGAAGATTTTGGAGGGTGTCAGATCTGGAGATCGGGGAGGCCAAGGTATGATACCTCTTGTGGAAATAAACTTTTCAGGAAAAGTAGATTCACAAAAGTCCTTACGCCTTATTTGATCACCAGGAATAATTTCTTAAGAAGTTTGCATTTTATAGGCTTTGTGACCGTTCTTTTTAAAATGCGACGAACTGTACGACTTGGAATGTCAAGGTCTTCGAAAATTTGGGAGGAAGAACACGGCTCAACTTACTTCCACAAAAGTACAAACATTAACCTCTTTTTCTCTCCTTGCTTCAGGAATTTGACGAGGTTCCTGACTTATTGCTACTTTTCGTACACCGATTAACACATCCACACTCCTCAAACTTATGAAAAATATTCAAAACAATTCTAGAAGTGGGGACTGGTTCGTCGGGGTATGAAAACATAAATCGACCAACGACTTCCTCTGCACTTTCTACACGACAATACCATTTAATAATATTAATTTTTTTGTTCGACACTGTACATCATTTTTATTTTGTAATATTCCGTCTACTTCTTACCAAAGGTCTGAGTGGAATAATAATAAAAATAAACAAACAGCAAAGTTCTTTAGGTATTCGATAGGTTCACAAAAAATGCAACGGGGCACGTGCGCTCCCAAAACCAACCAATTACGAGAGTCCGAGTCTCAGCCTCGATGATATATGTTATGTCCGACCCCTTCCACCCGAAGTTGATAAGGGAGATGCGTGTAATTTACTTAGTCTATGCGAAATAACCTGGCCAGACCGGTATAATGAAAGAAAATAATGATATTAAAACACAGAATACTAAAGGATCATACATTGCTGCAGATGCTTCCTTTTATAAATATGAAAGATTTCACAAACATGTATTCTTATTATCAATCAAATATTAATATATTTCTTTATTACCAGACGTACAGGGTGATTCAGAACTTATACAAAAAAAAATCTGGATGTACAGGGCACCCTTATAAATACAATTTTGTAAAGAAAAAATCAAAAAGGGCAGTTCGAAAATGATTTAAAAATACACTTCTGCACGGCACTGGAAACTGGTCCACTGTAAAACCTGACCGCGCACAATGCGACCGGCATGGCTGTGTGATAAAAACGAACAAAAACTTTCGCAAGGGAAGAAATATGTAAATAGAATTTTATCGCACCTATTTTATATCGGCAAATTCAACTGCTTTTGCCTTTATTAATTAATAAAATTAATTTGTGTTTTTAAATAATAAAATCATTTGACATACCCGATGTTACAACAATTGTTCAAAATTTTATCCACCAATGTGTAAACACATTTGGGTC
>NW_019417340.1:0-36718 GCF_000390285.2 Anoplophora glabripennis | reverse complement strand
TGTAAACACATTTGGGTCCGTCTTACTCAGTTTCTACGAACTAACACAAATGATGTCTTGTTTCACCATAACACAAATGCTTCACCATAAATTAAAACGATATCCATCAACTCCGAGTACACGCAAACCATTTTTGACACAAACTACCCATTTTTGACACTAACTTCTAAAAACCTGTTGTAAACACCACAGATAGCAAGTAAATATCGCAACGACGATTGCAAAATCCGAATTCAGTATTCGGAGTCGCTGATGCCACGTGGCGAATGACGCTAGAAACTACAGTTGTCCAGCACTGTAGTGGTTGAATGTACTATAACTTCAATATTTTTTTCTCGGAAACTATAAGGATTTTACAAAAATTTTTTTACGATATTGATTCCATTTCTCATGCTGCATCCATTCCCAATTTTTTTTGGATAAGTTGTGAATCACCCTGTTAAATTTTACGTTATTTCTAAAACAAAAAAACAACAGAATAGGAATTCATTTGCCTCATTAATCTTAAACACCATGTATTGCTAAAACGAAGCATTTGCAAACAGGTGCTTCTATAAACTTTTTATCTGATGTAGACGCCAAAGCAAAATTTCGATTAAAATGTTGTGTTCATATATCTCTTTATAAATACATGAGAGAACAAAATGGCACACTTTTATATGTTTCAACTACGAAAATGAAAAAACGAATTGTTGGATATCCCAACACATCCACCCTGTATTTATAAATTATATTATTTTCCATAAGAGAGCGTCAGCAAAGCATTCCAGCCAACTCACTTGTAAAAAACGGGCGTTATGACTGTGAAATCGGGCAAATGTGACCCGCCGGCTCCGGGATGGTTGGTCAGGATCACATCTCCTTCCTTGAAACGCTTCCTGGCTTTCATTTGATACTGCACGGCCTCCTGCATGGCGCCCAAGTGCACCGGAATGTGCGGCGCGTTGGAGACCAGACCACCGTCAGCGCCGAACAAGGCGCACGAGAAATCCAGACGCTCTTTGATGTTCGTTGATATGGACGTCCTCTGGAGAATCCTGAAAAAAAGTACACGTCGTTACCGGTACGAAGAACACTTTTATATGAAAAAAGGAAGTATGCACAAAGACATTTTTATAGAGAAAAGCATACAGCGAAGAATTTTCACGGTGATAATCTCACAAACGATAAATGAAGGAGCCTGAATTACATCTTGTTATTTTGCTGCGCAGTTACACGGTTATTTATGAGAATATGTCATGGATGGAAATACTCAAAAGTGTGAAAATCGCAATAAAATAAAAAATGTTCGTGTCCTCCCATGGATATCGTTTCCTTAAGATCAAATGAGACATTCGAGATACAGTTCTAATCTGTTGTTCACAAATTATGTTTATTATTTATTTTATTCTTGTATTCCTTTCGGCCTCTTTCTAATATATGTAGAACAAAACGTGTCCGCGACTAAAAGTAATATTTATTTATCACATATCAAGTGAGAGTACATCTTTCTGAAAATATATTCAACCTCTACCCATTAGTCTGCAAAACGGGGCACAAAAGACTGTCGCCAAAACCCTTTAGGCCGCAGTGGCCCCTTTGAAACCTTTCTGTTCCTATTCCTGAATGGGCCGTAAAAGGTTTTTAAAGTTCGTAACAAAATGTTCTCTCTGCGAGAAATTTTTGAACCGGGCGAATTGTCCAGTTGGATTAGTTGGAAACGTGTCTGGGAACGGAAATCGCAAATGCTTTATTTAAAATAATTTAAGCTGAACTTTTAGAAGGTTTGGTCATCTATTCGGAAAATTTTCTTTACATCCGTTATGAGTAGGGCGTGAATATTTTTAGTTTAATACTTTCCAGTTTATATTACTTCTGTGACTTTTAATAAAATACTTCTTAATCGTAGGAATGTAAGAGCGACGAAATTCAGAATTTAGAACTATCAGAGTTGATATAATGAAAGACCATTTCCAATCAAAACTGTTATGCGTATACAAGGTGTGGCGTGTATAATCTATAAAAATTAAACTACAGCTTCCTAACGATATTTGTAATAGAAAAGTCTTAAGTATACGTGCTGTAGACCAGCCGTCGCTGAAAGATAGAAAGATACTTCCCTATTTTTGGGGAATTTTTCAATGCAAAAGTACAAACTAAGAAAAACATATTTAAAAAAACTGATATTTTCTTATTATAATAATTAATAGTAATTACTATCTCAAATCCATTGTTGTTACTGCAAGAGTTTGCAAAGAAAACCACATTAAAATATGGAACAAAATGAAATAAAACTTACAATTTCTAGAGAAAATGTTAAAATTGATCCCCATTAGCGCAGATACAGGCATGGCACCGACGCACCCAATTTTGGCGAATATTTTCCCAAATTCTAGGTATTCCCCTAATTGTCTCAGTAGCTTCAAGTATACGGTTTCGCAATTCTTCCACCGTAGCAATTGGAGTATTGAAAGCCAATGACTTCAAGTGACTCCTAAAATAAAAGTCCATTGGAGTTAGATCGGGTGACCGAGGTGGCCACGGCAAAAGACCAAGGCGTCCAATCCATCTCTGAGGAAACGTTTCATTCAAAAGTGTCGTTACTTCTCGAGTACTGTGTGTGGAGGAGCCCCATTTTAAAGATAAAACATGCGTGCCCGAACTTGTAATGCCACATCGTCCAAAAATTCAGGCAACCGGTTCCCCAAAAAGTCAGCATATGTTGGTCCATTTAGTAGTCCTTCAAAGAAATAGGGACCCACAAGTACATCGCCTATTATGACATCCCAAACATTTACCGAGAACCGATGTTCAAAATGATTTTCCCTAATCGCGTGAGGATTTTCATCGGTCCATATGTGCATATTATGGAAATTCACTTCATCATGGGTATATGTCGCCTTATCTGTTACACAAACATAAGCAGGAAAGTTGATTGGCACATTGCCGTAAAAACCATCTGCAAAAACGCATTCGTTGATCACAATCCGGGGATAAAATCTGTTGAACTGGTTGCAGATGATAGGGGTGTAACAGCTGGCGCCTTAAGATGCGATGTACGGTACGAGATGAGGTACCTACTTGCTGTGCAAGTCGTCGAGTACTAATTGTGGGGTCTTCGTCAAGATTTTCCAATACTGCATCTACAACATTAAAATTCACTTGCTGATCACGTTTTCTCCTCGAGGAATAACACTTCCCGTATCTCGCAGCCGCTGAACGCACTATAGGATTGTATTTGCACATGGGGGGTAACGTTGTGGCTATCGTTCCCGGTACAATCTAGTCGCCGCGAGCGCATTCGGAAATAATAAATGGATTATCTTCTCGGTTCATTGTAAAACTGGTTTGTGCACAAACTAAAAAATTAAGCGAAGTAAGAAATAAGAATCTCGTTTTTAATGTAATCGGACCGCTATTCTTATTTTTTAGTTCTTTATAAAAATTACACTGTCCTATCGTGGAATTACAAAATAAAAACTTTTGTCTGGAATCTTTCACATTTTAGCACTGATGGGTCAATGGACGATGCTTATGTAGTAATTAAGTGAATAATGAATTCAGTTGACTGCACAAATTTTTTGACAATGTGACCTAACTTTCTTTTAGTATTGCTAGTATTAGATTATACCGACTTAAATTATAAAGTTACAACTCGGGTCGCATAAAAACATTTCCAAAGTTTTTAATAAATAACACAGGGTCGGCTTACATTTTCGTTGAATAAATGAACTTTAATTTACAAAAAAAAACGCGAAGATAGAACTTTTTCGTATAAGACTGTTCTATTACAAATATCATCAGGAAGTTGTAGTTTAATTTTTATAGATTATACGCGCCACACCCTGTATATTTTTTTTGTTGAGTATGCCATTTATTTAATAGTTAAAACTCCTCCGATTTTTCAAATTCCAAAATATAATGCGAATTTATTTTACAAAATTGTAATAAAGATAAATATAACACTGAATAAAATTTATAGATAATATATAACAAAAATTGCAGCCATATTTATTATATAAATTATAGTCAACAGTTTATCTGCTGCTTCTTGAATACCTAATTATCATACAGTCCTGTGGAATAGACTCTTTTAGTGTGACGTCACATATTTAGGCAACCCGCAACAAATTGTCGTAGCTGAAATTGTAAAGACCGAATCTGACCCTTGGCATGAATCTTGGCATTTTCTAGTTCTACTAAGTATTTTTATTGTTTTTCTTGATGTTGTAGGTACTGTGACAGTGTGTTTATCGAGTGTTTTTTTTTGAAGTGGTTTATTATATACGTACTCTTAACCACAACCAAACTTTTCTTGTATGATATCCTGTTGCGAGGCTACTTCGCTTACATGAGATTATCTTTAATGCGCATGCTCAGTAACATTGATATAATTTTAATTTATTAATTATTATAAAAGTCAATATTGTTCTATAAATTTAAATATATAAATCCTATAATTCTATTAATTTGTCACGTGGTGTTTGAAACTTCTTAAATATTTCTAATATTGCCAGAATATCGCGATATTTAGGATCATAACAAAAAAGTTATTTTTTTGGTCTAAAGTACATAAGATCGAAAATCGATCTAGTAAAAATATTGAGAAATTCTTCATGACAATATGCACTATCGGATTGCCTATTATTTGGCGTATGTGACGTCACTACTAAAAAGGTATATTTTTTAAGTAAAATTATAAATGTTTGTTGTGTCAAAAGGAATCTGTCCCGAAAGCTTATCGTAACATTACTATTACATTCTAGATAACATGAGAATGATTTTCCTTACCTTCCCATTTGCTCTGCAATACTCATGAACCTGTGACTGAAGATACTCAGCTGTATGGAATCTAGTTCAGGGCCAATCTCTTTCACTTTCCCACTGCCAATGGTAATCTTAATATCTCCTCTTGATGTTATGAAGGCTTTACAATCGGGCTCCACCAAAATAGTGCTCAACGCATCCATGATGATAGCTGGTCCAACTATAGTTTGACCAGCATTCAAATCCTTAAGAAGGAAAACGTTTGTGGGTCTATAACCATCTTCAAAGAACACTTCAGTGGTGGAAACAGCCCCAGGGAGTGATTCTGATGAAGGAATAAAACTCTCCTCTTCTAGATCGCTCTTTCCGATGCCCCTCACTCTTATATCGTCCACAATTACATTTCTCTTCTGAATTATAAACCCGAATTCAGACTTATATCTTCCAACGAAGGTTTTCATAAAATCTCCATGCTTTGTACCCTCGGATACAGTCTTTGAAGGGCTGCACATCAGTGCGCAATCAGTACCGTCATATCTCATGTGTAAGTAGGGTTCCAAGACAATATGGTCGTCGGAAAAACCTTGTCTTCTTAATTCTGCCTTGCATTGTTCTTCCAAAAAGTCCAAGCGCTCATCGAAATAACTGAAGTGTTCCTCCGAATAGGTTTTTGCGCTAGGTTCCTGGGATTCTTGAACCACGTCTGCTAGGGCCATGCCATAAGCAGATAGTATACCTGCAACAATGTTTAGTATGCTTGTTATATAGATGAAGAAGTATTATAATTTATATCTAAAAATTCCCTTTTTTGTAAAATAACATAGACACGCCAAAAAAGAAGTCTGTTCCACAAATGAAGACCTTGACACCCTATTTGTTAGGCTCATTTTGGGTATTCAATGATTCAACCAACTCTTGTAACCTTTCAGCTGTAGATGAAAACCACGAAACCGCCTATAAAACTTAAAAATCAGATAAAATTTTACATTGGGCAGATATCAGGCAGAAACTAAAATTTACATTCCGGAATAGCCAGATCCATCCACCCTTTATAGCAGGCATGAACATAAATTCCTAACCCACGGCAGACAGTACTCACTCACCCAATATCGCAGGCTTACCTTGGACATACGCCAAAAACAGTGAATACCAGGAACCCTTTACTTCTTGAAGCCCTACAATCTACTGAGGCCCTGCAAAGTAGTCTATCTGCAAGTTATATGATATGTAAAATCTCTCAAACTCTTAAAAGTTGCAATAAATGAATACACTGGTTTTTAGTTACTCTTTTATAGTAAATAACTGCTATAAGATATTAAAAACAGAGAAAGGAAAAAAGAGAAAAAGAAATCCTAGTGTTTTCTAGTGTTCATCCAAAGTTGAAGAGTTACAAGGGTTGAAATACCCAAAGTATGTAATGAATCCCACCAATATGATGCGTCAAATTATTTCCAGGGCCAAATGGTTTTTGCCAATTACAAACAGAGTGGACGATGATGGAGCATTTCTCATGGCAGAATAAGGTTCTGGAGATCCAAATATAAAGGGTATCATAGATTTTATCCATAGAACAGACCATTTTTTATGCTTCTGTAACTGATTCTATTTACGTCTTTAAATAATTAATCTACCTCCAAAATTTGCTACAGAGAAATTATACTTAAACCTAATATCATTAAATGAATAGTGCGACATGTTTTAATCAAGTTTTCATAAATTTATGATGAGGATTCTTGTATCAAAACAGATAATATAAAAATGTCTGTACATTAGACTAAAGACTGATGTACGTATCTGTTTTTTTGTTTCTACCTGACCAATTATTTACAGATATACAGCTGCATTTTTTTCTTTCATTCAGTCATTAGCGTTGAACGATTTTGTTCGAAATGCAACAGATATAAATGCACTACAATTTCCTTCGGCATTTTCCCCGAACTTAAGTACATTTATCATGAATAAAAAATGATAAAAACATTTCCGCTGCCACAATTCTCTTTCCATCTCTCTGTTTGACAAATAGGGATGAGTTATTTAGAAGGGAAACGTCGGGTGAACCGTAATATCTTAATACTTCATGAGTGAAAGAAGTATACTTAAAACCTGCGAAAAGTCTCGTCTGAAAAAAGTTTAAGTGTACATTATATATACAGAGATTCATCGAAAATGGAGTTTTCATCTAAGTATTATGTTTATTTATAGAGAAGCATTCAAAAGAAAAATGATAAAAATTGAGTATCGATAATTTTTAGAAAACTTATCCGTTCTAAGATTTAAATGAGAGTTTACTACGTGTCCTCTTTGTCCACCAAACCTCTTTTCGTAAAAAGTTTTCGTCATTTTATTATAAGAACAAAATCGAACTCATTAACGATCTTGGGGTTATAAAGTCGAAACATACTGTGTATGAAACTGGTTAACAATTTCTAAAATTCTTCCCCTGCCTAGAGGCAATGTACAGAATGGTATAGTTTGACTCCTCCCTTCATTGGGAAATATTTTTGCATTAGGATGAGATGCTTCTGCAGAATTTTGCTAGCATTCACCGTCATATATACTACCCATTTAACACTAACCTAATTCAAATTTAAGACACGTGCTAACACAGATTGCCTATTCACAGACCCAACAGCACTGAACTTAGTTTTCAAAATGAAAAAACAAGCATGCATCTTTTTAAATGTAAATATTTCGATCATAAAAAGGTTGTATTGAGGCAATTTTAAACTATTTATTTTTAAAATACAAACGCTAGTTAAAAGGAAGGTTCCACTTTCAATGACACCCCGTATAATAGATTAAAATTGTTATACGAGTAAGTAATATGTATTTTGTGATTTAAACTGTGTGGGAGTTTGAAGCTGGAAAAATATATCAGTTTATTTCAAAACATGCGCGAATAAACACGTCGTTTCACATAAAACGAAAAGCGAGAACTTGACACATACTATCCGCCTTGGTCGGACAAATAAAATAGCTCGGTTTAAATTTCAAGCTTCGACAGACCCGCAGTGTAGGATAAAATTGTCAATTTTCATTTACCTGCTTTGTAAAATATGGTGAAAATAACACATTCTGAACCATATCTCTAACGATTTAAAGTAAAACAATTTATTTTATTGTGAAATAGTTTCTCAGAATGCAATAAAACCTTACAGGCTTGACCCTCAGGTTTTTCAGGTTACCTACCTATACAGAAACGTTACTCCATTGCCCAGGAGGCTCTGTCAGTAGATGTTAATGTTATAAATAAACAAATTTGGAAAAAAATTATTTTTGACGAGAGTTTGAGGAATTTTCTTCTGAAAATGTATACTATGGGATTTTTTGTGTCGCTGATTACGAATCCTAGGTCAAAAATACAAATTGACAATTGACAACTGCCAAAAATGTGTCATATTGACGAAGTAACTTGAGACCTTAGAAAGGTAAAAGGTTTTTTGGTATTACCGAATATGAATTTGACATCAGAAATGCCTCTTCAGAATTATTATTTTGACAATATCGATTCCTTTTTACTTTGACTGTCAAGAATTATTTTCAACGTCAAATTTGAAATTCCCACTCCCAAAACCCTCAAAAATTACTTTCTCGAAAAACCAATTCATTCTCATTTGCAAAGCATCGATATGATAGCTGTCAACTAAGCATTGAGCAAGAAGCATTTCTGATATCACAGATTCACCGCGTTCTTGTGAAAAATGCGTGCCTCAAAGATTTAAGTAATAAGAGTCAGTCAGTCGAGAAGACTTTGTTTCAGACATTGTACCAAATAGTAATAACCGTCAATAAAACAGAGTTTAAATAAACTACCGGCCCTCGAATAATGGCTCGACAATGGTGTGTATTATTAAAAAATATTTTCTTACATTTCCAGAAAACTAAGGTAAATTTTTAGCAATTGCCATCTTTTATCAAGACCTATCTCTCATTAAAAGTAAATCTCCAAGTTCGTAAATATACTGTAAATTACTTTTTACCAACTTTTAACTTAGGTAATCATAAAAGTTTGTTAAAATTGATGTTCTGTTTCAAGTAATTAGGTATTTTAAGAGTGTCTTGTAAACTATAGGTACCTACAAGGTTTGTCGACGAAAATGATCATTCCGATAATATTCTTATTTTTGACGTAAGGAGAAAGTTTCATATAAAAATTGTACAGTCCTTTGAATATTCAAAAATTCATTAAAAAGAAAAGCAACTGAACATCGCATATACAGTGCGTCCCAGAAGTAACGGAAAAAATTCATATTTTATACCTTTTTGCGCTGTTTCATCAACCTATGACGTCATCGACATTTTTTTTAAATAGCGCTACCTAATTTGTTAAGCATAACTGGATAGCCCTTTTGAAGGGAAATGCGTCGATATAGAGTTTGGCCTACTTTACTTTGACAGATGCGAAAAAAACAACGATTGGAATGGACATGGTTTAAAATTACAACAAAAGTAGGTGTCACAAACTGAAGCGAGAACAGTGCCACAGCAAAAAATGGGAATCTGTAGTTTTTTTTGTGTTTTGGTTGATTGTAGATACATGTTTTTATGTAGATTGGGTAGGTTCACCAGATCACAGCGGCTAGGCATTGTTTTGAAGACAACAGTTAGCGAATGCAATAGTGCCGCATATCATTGTGACAGTTACAAATGCCATAACTTTACATTACGATGGTGTTACATTTAAGTGAGAAACAAAGAATTAAAATTATGGTTTGATACGGAGATAGGATCCGTAGTTATGATGAAGTCTGTCAATTATTCAATGCCAGAACAACCAATACCTCCATCTACAGTATGCAGATTAGTACGCAAATTTGCCGACGCTGCACATGTTATAGCTGTTTTACATTGACAATTTATTGATGAATAAATTGACGAAAGTTCTTCATGAATTAATTCACGAATTTATTGGTAAACAGTGTGGTTTTACATTGCTACAGACTTTATCAAGTTTTTTGACGCATGAATCAGTTCTACCAACGAATCAAAGAAGCAAATCAATTTCAAAAATGTCACCTTTCCACTCATAATAATTGTAAGTGATACAACAGTGGTACCGTTTTGACACATATTATATAAATATTAGTGTTTGTAAGTAACAAATCAGTAAAAACAATGCAAAACTAGTATGTATGTCGGAGGGGTGGTGGAATTGTCTTCCACCACGGCACTTAGGCCTTATTAGGTCCCTTGTACCTCCCTCCTTCATTACACGAGTACTTTTCTTCAAACCATCTTATTTACTACACGGATGGCTTGGTGGCAAAGTCTCGTACAGTTTATATATGATAGCATGGTCTTGAGTTACAGAGATTTCTTGCTCTGCTCTCGTTACCATTTATCGGGGACCACACGCGTGCGGCAAATGTTGGGTGACCCAGGTCTCTTGGTAGGCTGCCACAGCCACGTCCCCGAGCCTGCCTTAGGTCACCCATCCAAATTCCAGCCCACGTCCGTGATGCTTGACTCGGCAGATCAAAATCCGCCGGCCAAGACACACGGCTAGGCGGTCCCCTTGTAAAACTAGTACGACGCCACACAATTATTTACATATTCCAATAACATAACCTCATTACTGATCTGAGGGTGGAAATCTATTGAGTTGGTACTTCCGAACTTCACGAAGAAATTGACGAAAATTAGAACATGCTCTAATTCGTCAAGAACTTGATGAATAAATTCATGAAGTTATTTGACAGCAGATTTGGTGCATTACACTTGTCCAATTTCTTGATGAAGCGACTTCATGAATTAATTGATCAATAAATTGTCAATGTAAAACAGCTATTAGACGTCTGCCTAGATCTGGAAGGCAGAACGACGGTGACGGAAAATGATAGGCAAAATGTTATGTTAGCTGTCACTGAAAATCCACACACTGTCGTTCGTTCTATCGCCGAAAACGCCAACATATAAATACATAAAGACATGTACCTATAATCAACCAAAACACAAAACATGTACAAATTCCCATTTTTTGCTGTGGCACTGTTCAGTTTGTGGTACCTTTTTTTCGCACCTGTCAAAGTAAAGTAGGCCAAACCCTATATCGACATATTTCTCTTCAAAAAGGCTATCCATTTATGCTTAAAAAATTAGGTAGTTCTATTTAAAAAAAAATGTCGATGACGTCATAAGTCTATGAAACATAGAGCAAAAAAAGTTTAAGCAATCTCTCAATCTCAATCAAGATCACCATCGAATGTCTGCCTCAGAACCCTACAACTTCTATCTAAAAAGTTTCTCTTAAAAATGCTCCCCTAAGAAGATATTGCAATGCGTTATGTAAAATAGGACACCGTGTATATTAATTGTTTCTGTATTTATGTATAATTCAAAAATGTATATTTTATGCTAGGGAATATGTGGTGTTTACTGCCTTAATAAACCTTTTAAAATTTATTTAATGTTATTTTCCCTTCATTTAGGTATGTCGCCGTCGCGTCGTACCTTGCCACCTTGTATGAATATAATACATAAAAACTCACAATTTTTGTAGAAATGTTACGTTTTTATCTTTCTTTTTAAAAATACTATGTAGTTTCCTTATGTCTTCGAGAAATCACATTTTAGGTGTAAATATACATATATCTCTGTAAATTTACGTTTTGAAGTCATAATAAATTAATTATCATAAATAATAATCAATGATCTAGTGAGTAATTTTAGATAAAACTTTTATGAGTGTATGCAGAATCAAGAATAAGGAAATTGAAACTCACCCGCGTACTTGTGCACGAACACCGTGGTCATCCCCAGGGACCTGGCTATGGCACAGGCGTGCTGCCCCCCGGCGCCCCCGAAGCACGCTAATGCGTGTCTGGCCGTGTCGTAACCTTTGGCCTGAGTTAGCGCCCTGATTGGGCGACACATAGCCTCGTTGGCGACCCTCACGAAACCCATGGCCACCTCCTCTATGGACATGACGCTCTGAAAGAGGAAATGCAATTTCGTCAAATGAGGCAGATGTGTCAGTGGTTATCTCCGTATATTTTGCTCTATTTTGCGGACGGCGACGGCGATCTAATTCTAAGTTCTAAGTATACTTTTAAATTGTCTGTACCGTGTTTTATAGTAACTGAATCAAATATACAGGGTATTTCACGAAGGACGGATTGTTCCATAGCTCTCGTAATATTTTAATGTTATTAATAATCTCTTACGAATACTTGTTGGGCTAAATTATTTTAAAACAAATATGAGGATCTGTCAATGTTTTTTTTTTTTACTCAAAAATGTTAATATTACGTACTAAATATTGTTTCAAAGAAAAAAGTAAATAGTAAATTACATCTTTACTTTTCATTTAATAATATCAAAAATAATCTGGAAAATTGTTATATAAGAATCGGAAACAATATAAAATTCTACACAATTATAACCTATTATGTATATTAAGGCAAAGATGCAAGCAAATTATTCGTAAGAACTTCAAAAATTGTACACATCAATTAGTCCAATCTAATCCAATCAATAGATAGAAGAGCTTACAAAAAATACCACCTGGAAACAAAAAATATGGTGATATGGGAAAAAAATCTAAGAAATACAGTGTGTTTTTCTCCTGTGGTGCATAAACGGTGAGGTAAACCTAAAAAATTCATAAAAGTCAAAAAAAACCGTTTCCACTAATAAAAAAAACGAACTCCAATCGAAAAAAGTTGTAGCTATTAGAAAAAAACCTATGGATTCGTATTTTTAAATATATCGATAGCCATATTACTTTTTGAGATATATCGAAAAAACCGTCAAAAATCGACTTTTTTGAATGCGCTAATTCAGTTTTCTGAACGGCCGAGTAGCGTTATCCCCACTCCGCCACCCATTACAGTTAGCTCTGCTCTGCTTCGGTTTGACGCAAAATTAAAAATGCAGAAGTGGCTAAAATGAACCGCACTATTTTTTTTATTGAAAATATAAGTCTTCAACTTCAATGTCCGTAAGAATGGACGTTGGAACACAAGCCTGTGGAATTTTTCGAAAAAAAAAATAATTATCGGCTCCAGATAGAGCAACGTTTTTTTTTAATTCGCGTAAAAATGCCAGCAATCGATTCCTGTAATGGACATTATCGAAAAATGAAAATCGAAAAACATATTCAAGAAAAATGCGACCAAAAAATTTTTACTTTTTTCCGAGTGGTAAACCGCTGAGGAAGTTTTTGTACATGTCCCCAGGAAGTCGGGAAGAAGTTGGAGGAAATTATAAGGAAGCTGAGGAAGTTGAAAGGTATTCCGAAGCCTGTCAAACGTCTCACAGAAACGTTTGTGAAGCAAAGTATCCTTTTGACAGGTGCCCGGGAAATTTGTAATTTGAAACCATTTAGTATCATTATTTTAGGTAAATAACTTTCGAACAGTGCAAAACAGGGCTTTGAAACTTTGCCACAAAGTTATAAAATTAGAAACATGGCAAATGAGCAATAGTCGCGAAAACACCGCTAGATCCTGAGCAATTTCTAGGATTGAAAAGATATTTTGCATTATATTAATTACGCTCTTATAGACACTTAGACAAAACACAATTGATCGTATTTACGTTAAAAGTTTGGGTTTTTGGGCATTAGGGAGAGACATATCTCACATATTCATCCTTACAAATCTCAAAACTGACCAAAATATGGATTCAAGCGTGCGCTTGTCACAGAGTTGAGACGTCCTTTAAACAAAAATGGTTATTGCCGAGGTTAATCGTGGTAGAATGCGAGGAAGTTTGAGGAAGTATAGAGAAGTTTTTGTACAGAATTGAAGGAGCCCTCGCTTTTTTTCAAAGTCATTTTTGGAGACTTGGAAGGAATAAAATCGTTACAACTCTTTTTCACCATGAAAGTAAGGAAAATACTGAGCCCTGATTCGTTTCTCTACGACTATTCGTCGAGCAAGAAGAGCATATTTTCGAAATGACCTTTCTTTCGAAAAATCGATGTAACTCGAAAAATGTTTAATATTTTTTAATTTAAAAAAGCACTTTTTTTGCTTGCCGAGGGCTGCATTTACAGCAAGTAACAAGTTTCAAAATCTTAATTTGTAAGAGATACAGCAAAAATAAAAAAAAAACGATTTTTGAGGTTTTTTCGATATATCTCGAAAAGTAATATAGCAATCGATATATTTAAAAATACGAATCGATAGGTTTATTTAATAGCCACAACTTTCTCATTTAACTGTTTTCTATTGGAGTTCAAGTTTTATTTATTAGCGAAAAAACGTTTTTTTGACTTTTATGAATTTTTTAGGTTAACTTCGCCGTTTATGCGCCACAAGAAAAAACACTGTCTTGGATTTTTTTTCCTATATCACCATATTTTTTGTTTCCAGGTGGTATTTCTTTGTAAATATAACATTAGGCCGTGACAAATTAATTGGAATAAATAGAAAATAATTAATTTGCCTAGTGCACCTGTAACTTCCATCATAGCTCAAGAAGAACGTGAGGTAAGTAATTTATTTTCAAATTTTTTTTTAACCATACAACCAAACTATTTTCAATTAATTTCTCTGACTATTATGTACCTAATACGAGTATAGTTAAATTATACAGGGTATTTCCTAAGTACGGTCCGTAACTTCAGGACACAATTTCTTATATTATTAAAAAAAATTCCTATAAACATGTGGCTGGAAACGCTAAGATTCCGAGATACAGATTGTTGAAAATATATAAATAATGAAAAAATATATTAATAGTTATTTGAAATAATTCATAGTCAATGTTAGGTTCTTAAAATTTGGCAGTTGGTGAAGAGCTGCATTTTTAATATAAAGTCAGTTTTTATCTGCCGCCAGTAGCGTAGTTAGGCGTGAATCAGCCGACGTTTTTATCATAAAATGAAGAACGCTAATAGATATTTTAAAATTTTTATTATTTTCGAACTCGCCTAACATTTGACAACACAAAAGGTGTCTTGAATTTGTTTGCCTAACACTAATCTATTTTTAGAAAAAAAAGAACTTATTTCTTTAATGCAGCGGCAACAAAAATAAGAGATAATGTGCTATGCCTTTTTTTGTTGTCTTAATTACTTATTTGGCACCGAGATTGTTGGCATTTTGCTAGTTATCAGTTGTCAATCAAAACTATGGATTAGATAATTCGAAAATGCTGTGCGACGTAACCATGACCACCGCTGTAAACACTTTACAGATTTAGGGGCGAGCTACGAGGATCCCATGTATTCAGTGTTTTTCAAATGAACTTTGCAAGTCGAGTTAAATTGACTACACATTAAAAATTGAATATTTCCTTTTTAAGTTTAATTTAATTATGTAGATAACATTATAAAATTTTAAATTAAATTTTTTTACCATGAAAATTTCCAGGGGGTGGCGCCTCAGAGGCCTTCCAAACCAGCCGCCACTGGATAACTGGATAACACATTTGCAAGTATTGTTAGAACCGACAGACCTCGCGCATTTACTATACCAATTTTTTCTGACGAAAACAACTTACCCTTTTCTCAACTTGACTGCGCAAAAAATTATTGATTTCCTCAGCAAGTTCCTGGAATTTATTAATAGTTTCTACTTTATCTAGAGGAGAATCCTCGTTCGGTCCAAATATATTGGGGAAGTATTCCGGCAGCAACCGTCCCAAAGCCAAATTGGCATCAGTCACCGTCAAGGGACCCCCTTTTTTGTAACAGACCGGCCCAGGATGAGCCCCTGCGGACTCCGGACCGACCACGAACAGGCCGGATCTTAAAAAGAGTGTAGGAATTTTAATTGGTACTGGTTAAAGGCTAAACTAACTTTGAACTATTTAAAATGGTTGTTTATTTAATCATGGTGAATAATTATTCTTCTGATATATGTACAGGGTGTTCTGAATTGCATAGCCATATCTTACCTGCTCAAATTGTCTCAAAGTCAGAGAAAGGTCACATAAACAGTTCTCAGAACACTTAATTGTCGAGATACCAAGTGTCGAAATTTAAAAAATCGGTAATATTTATGTTATAAAGAAAATTTTGATTACATATTATCAGAAAATAATTACCTACTTACTAAGTGGAATGACTCTGTATTTACTATTTGTATACATAATAATGTAAATTATAACTGAATTTCTAACTTTTAAAACCAATTTATGTCCAACTAGATATTATTTCATTAAACAAGTAAAGGACATCTCACCGGAAAAATAACATAGATCCCCCTCCAGCCGCCACGGTATTGACGTCTAGCTGAGGGGCCTGAATGGTAACTCCAGCAGTGGTACTTTCGTAAACGTGTTCATAATTTCCGGCAAAACGGGAAACGTCCGTGGAAGTGCCACCCATGTCAAACCCAATTACGGGCAAATCGGTCTCCTTTTGCCACGTTGTCACCGCATAGCCCACTACCTAAAATGATAATTCAATAGCATGATAGAAATGTGATCTAATAAATCTGTCTCTTAAAGGGGATGTTAAAAATTACAATATTTAACTACTTTTAAATAAAACGCGGGTTTGCAAAAAGTAATCAATATACAGGGTGTTCCTAAATATCATGTACATGAGGAATTCCTTGGCTTATTTCACGATATGAATTATATTATATTCATATGAACATAGGTCCGCAAAAGCTTCGTTATCGATCTACAGGATGTTGAAATATTAAGATTTTTTTAGTTTTTTCTTCATAGCTCCCACAGTTTTTGAGAAATTTAGCTCAAATTTGGAATATAGGTTGCGCTGTAGAGCTTACATCATTGGGCATGCAAATGGTCGTGATATTCTACAGAGCTATATTTTTTCGGGGCTCATGACCCCCTTTCTTCCCCTGAACTTTTGTGCAGTGCGCCACTGGTAAATTCTAAATTTAAAATTGAATTTTATGTTATGTTTTTGTTGAGAAACTTTTTTGTCTCTTATAATTTTTTTGTATCTACGACCGTTATAGAAAAAAAATAATAAAAAACGATTTTGTGTAATTCGTTATATGAAATTGAAATTCTTAAAATTGTCCAGTAGGCTCTTGCTTTATTTAGATAATCTCTTGTTTCTATTAATTATGACAGTTTATTCGCCACTACCTACCTGTTAAAAGCTGGGCAGACCCGGTTTTTGTAGCAATACTTAATTTATTACAATACAAAAAACCTAAATAATATAATAATAACCATAACAAGAAAACTATGTTACAACAATTGTCGAAAGTGACATCTATGAATATTTGAGAATATTCGTTGATCAACTGTCATTCTATTGGGATAGTGCTCCATGTACAGACGTTTAGCTTCTCTTGCATTTCCATTCGCAAGGCCATACATGAAATGCATTTCAGCCATTTCAAAATTCGTAAAATTTGGCATTGTTATGAGATTATAATGAGTATTTAAAACAATTTTACACGTTATGTTTATGACTTAAACCTTTAATTACATATACATAATAAACATATGCAGACCCAAGTTACGATTTCAAATGCGAGATTATGCAAATAAATCCAGGACCTACTGGACCATTTTAAGAATTTCAATTTCATCTAACGAATTACACAAAATGGATTTTTTTTTTTTTCTCGATAACGGTCGCAGATACGAAAAAATCATAAGGGACCAAAAAGTTTCTCAACAAAACATAAACTTCAATTTTGATTTTAGAATATACCAGCGGCCGCACCACACAAAAGTTGAGGGGAAGAAAAGGGGGCATGAACCCCGAAAAAATATCACTCTATAGAATATCACGACCATCTGGCATGTCCAATGATGTAAGCCCTACAGCGTAACTTATATTCCAAATTTGAGCTAAATATCTCAAAAACTGTGAGAGCTATAGAGAAGAAACTAAAAAAATTTTAAAATTTCAACACCCTGTAACGAAGCGTTTGCGGACCTATATTTATATGAACTATTAGTCATGAAATAAGCCAAAGAATTACCCCCTCCCTTATGTACATGATATTTGGGAACACCCTGTAATATGTAAATCAGCAGTTTTACGTTGTCAACACTTTGATCTGATTCAAATATTTTCGGTGTCCTTGGATGGAGAAATGCTTATCCAGAGCCGTAATAATATGTTTTTATTTGTCGGAAAAGCAGTAAAAAGTGATGTGGTGATCCGAAGTTAAACAGCATGAGAAAAATTAAATAAATTTTAAAGGATGGCATGTATCGGCATCAACTCCAGCGGGTATCTTGGAAAGACAGTACTGTACAGTATCAGGAATAATGAGTCCAGGATGCAATTCATAACAAACGACACAGAATATTTGCAAAATTCAACTTCCATAAACTTTCCGGAACTCAAGTATGTAATCGAGAAGAATGAGAATCGATATAAACGCATTGGAAAAATGAAGCCTGGTAGGTTTACTGATGGTTCTAAAGGGGACAGTGTAATTGAAACTAAAGTAGTAGGATTTAGGCTCAAGCAAGGAAGTTATGGCCTGAGAGCCTTTCCTACATTATTTCAAACTGAAATCTTCGCCGTAAGTGCGTGTTTGATGGAGAATTTGCTCTGATCAGGCTACAATAAAGGCTTTAATTTTAAACAAAATGTTCTCAAAATGTTTGGGACTGTCTATTTAGATGATTCACACCTATGAGTCAAGGATGCAGTAGGAGATAAAGGCACTAAAAATGGACATGTCAATTTACGAAAAAGGAATCAGACACTGTTTCCCTAGGACCGAGATAGCATTTGGCACTCATGTCGTGAGGCACACACAGGACTCAGGACACTGTGGACTACCGACTATACTACGTGAAATTAATAGAGAAACCATTCTCTCGGGATTGCAACTGGGAAGAATACGAGATACCTGTCTGAGATTCAGTCCCTTTGGAAAATCTTACTTAAATGCGAAAGAATTCAGAATATTGGGCACCAAACTTTTGAATTTTGTACAAAGAATAAATCTCCTGGAAAAAAAACGACCTCGGTACTCTAAGACTCTTTATAGAACCATTTAGGAACACAAAAAATTTACTTACCCCACCTGCAGGACCTGACAAAATGGCTCTAACACCGTTGAAGCTGTGCATCGGTGTTAAACCGCCATCACTTTGCATAAACAAGACTCTGGTGCCTTCCAGGTTATTCTTGAACCCTTTAGAAAATCCTTGAACATACCTTTTGACATGGGGCGTCAGATAAGCATCTGCGCATGAAGTGAAACCTCTTGGTACTATGCGAACCATAGGAATAACTTCATGGGAAAGGGAAATGTGTTTAAAACCTGCAAAAAATGTTTTAAACCATGTTTGCAGTTACTTTTGAAAGAGTAGAACTGTATTATCTAAGTACTAGGTACCTATTTCTCTAGCAATATCACCAACTTCGTTTTCGTGTTCATAGAAGGTATAGCTATGAGCCAACGCTACGGAAATGCTCTCAATGCCTTTCTCTTTAATTTTCAAAAGGCTCTCCCTTACTTCTTTCTTATCTAGTTCCTTGGTGACATAGAACGATTCGCCAGTTCTACCTCTAATCTTTCTCCAATTAGCTGTCTGTGACCCTAATTCACATTTATCTTCTAGCATCGGTATTATTCTACAGTCGATTTCTACTACTTCAGAATATAAAATATCAGGCCGTCTTATATTCTTAAAATAAAGAAAAATATTCAAAATTAACGTTAGATTCAGTCCAATAAGAATCGGAATGACGTAGAAAAGAAAATATATTTACCAACTCAAAAATTTTTGGTCTAGCTTGATTGCCAATCAGGAGAATATCTTTAAATCCCTTGTTTATCACAAAAGCCATATTTTCTCCTTTTCTTTCGAGTAGGGCATTAGTCGCAACAGTTGTGCCCATACGGATCCAGTCTATCAGGGAACTGTCTACATTTCCATGCTCATCTAAAGCTTTTCCAGTTTCCTATAAGTTATTTAATATTATTAAAATCTAAATTTTCACAAATGGGTCTGCGGAGAAAGATATAACGAGAATATTGTGACTATGAATTTTCAAAATGCTTAATACCCAACAACGAATTTTCTTCATAGAAGAAACATCAGGTTATCAGTTATCCTAGAACAACTAGTTCTAGTAGAATTTTGATTAAATTCTTTATATAAACACTGAATAACGAGAATGGACTAATACTTCAAATTACAAAGTTGCATATTTGATTCATTATTAAATAATTACCATTTAAAATGTTACTATTTTTTCATATAGATACTTTCTTCCTAATACAGTTTTTTGGTATAAAATTCCTAAATTGCAGAAAACCACCAAATAACAAAAGAGTGTACCAATTGCACGGATTTTGAATTATTATAAAAATCTTTTCGTTCTCCGTAACGGTGCCGTAGAAAAGGGATAAACGGTTTTCTCTGATTTTCATTTTATGATTTGCACATAGGCAACCCACAATACTTAAACTGTTCTATCGCCAATAATTACTTTGACTTCGACTTACCTCCTGCAAAATTCGACGGATTCCTTCAGTTGGAGCGTCGTTATAATGTTGAGGATCTTCGGACAACAATTTCAAAACACGAATTTTACCATTGGGGCATTTGGCAAAGACATCCGTGAAGGTGCCTCCGCGGTCAATAGCAAAACGAAATTTATTATTATTTAGCACCATCTAAAAAGAGGTAATTATAATTAATTATTCCAGCTGGAAACGGTCCAAATTATAACCGAAGTTAAAAACAAGTTAGTCAAAATTTAATTATTAGGTAGGTACTAATATAAAATGTTTGTTTCCAATTTTTATTTTTATTTTTATTTAATAAATATTATATTTGAAAGATAGGTACCTGATAGTACAGATAACTAAAATGTATACGTACAATAACTATATTCTTTTCATTAATTTTGTATAAACAGTAATCATATAGTTCACTAACTAAATGATCTTTTTCATTTTTATGTTAGGAATGTTAGAATCAGTTATAATATTTATTAATGCTACTATAAATTAATTTTTTAATTGTAAAAGAAATAATCAGTTAGATCTCTAGAAGTACTTTGCCGATTTTATTTACCCATTTTTATATACCACACTTTTATTATTTCTCCTATTTTAAACACTTACTTTTAAAACGTGCCCCTCCGCTTTTTTTAGTAAAGTAGATACTGATCGATTTTTGAAAGTCCAACACAAACTGTAGTTTTAAAGTTACTAACGTAATTAACAGTTATATACAATATAATGAAAATAATACTTTTATAAATTATAAAATATTGTCGACTAAGTAATCTCTGAATCCAAATAAATATTTAATTATGATAAAGGTTTGTTTCTAAAATAATTAAAGAAGATAAGATGTAAACATCTGCTATTGTTATAAGAACGATTACAAATTAATAAGAAGGTGAACCTGAACTGATTTTTATTGAGACATTAATTATTAAAATTAAATGAACAAAATCAATTTTTCATATTACTTTCATCAAATTTTATAATTTCACTTGTTTTTTCTCGCGGGAGAGCAAAAACCGTGCTTTCAGTCGAACGGCAATGTAGAAGGGAAAGCGAACGAAGCGACCGGTTACCGGTTTAAAAAAATCGGATCACAGTTTCTTTGATTGGCGGATGTCTAGACACTCCGTCTGAAGAGGTACTCGTTTAAAAATTTTTTCTTGTCTCCCTTATGCAACTTTTGCGATTTCGTGCCAAATAAAGAGAGTATAGAAAAATGTGAAAACGTATTTCAGCGGTTCTAAATGTAATCACCAAATTTCGTTCGAAAAATTCGTTGAAACTCTTGAAAATTTTTCACTAAAAAGGCTCTGTACATTTATAGTGAAAAATGTAAAAAAATACCTAAGCCAATTTAATCCGAAATTCATTAAATTTAGAAAATTTGTGTATCTAAAAAGCTAATTATTGGTATCCTAAAGAAAAATCTCCTTTTATTTTTTTGTGATTTCCTGACAAACCTTGAATAAAAATTGACACCATCATTTTATTTGCCTGCTCCAAACACGTATATTTTGAGATTTTGGGCACTTTTTATATCTTGGGAATTGTTCCCTATATTATGGTTATAACCTGATAATATTTGGCTACAAACAATTTTTTCTGAAACATTCTCATAAATTAATCCAACTCTCTAAAATTTCTAATTGAAGAAAAGGAAAAAAAATTGATACACGCATCAGCGTTTCCAGATGTTTTAAATAGCACACAATATTTTACTAAAATGCAATAAGTAACTATATATTTGGTACGGGTTCATTATATTGAAAAAGATCGTAGTATATTAAGAATTCAATACGAGGTCTGTTCAGAAAATAACAGAACTTTATTTTTTTAAACTTTATGAATAATTGTATTCATTATTATTGATACTTGTCTCCTTCAAAGTACTCCCCTCCCTATTATCATACTTTTCTCAGCGATGTTTCCATTTCGCGTTTCTAAAGGATCATAAACAAATAAGCTTCCTGACAGTAAATTTCCTTAAAAATAGATGAAACATTGCTTACAAAATAAATTATGAAATGCCAATAAAACTTTAACTATAAACATGCCTGTTGCGATTATAAACTTAAAGGCAACGAATTTTATACTATTCCGCCCGCCTATGTTCATGAAACTAGATAAATTCCAAATCTACATTCTTATTTATAAACCTTAACGAAACGTGTGTCTATCAAAATAATCATATTAAATGTAAATTAAGGTAAATGACTATTTGCACTTGTTATCATATTAGAGTAGGTCCATTGTTTTTGACAACGAATCTACCCTTACATATTCCAAATTTAGACTACAATTATCTACAAGAAAACATATTTTTTTAACAAAATATACACTATATTTTATGTTTTGAACGTATAAATTAACTATAATATCCAGAAAAAATGTTTTACTTACTGTAGAAATATATCCGAAGCTATTTTTATTTTAAATGTCGGCAACGAGGTTAGGTTTTATATCTATTTCTAAAAACAAACCTTGAATGTAAGTTTATTGCTTTTAAATTGTTAAATGCTAATACCTCTATTGAACCTAATAATAAATAATATTCCTTGATAAGTAAGCATAGGCGGAACAATAAATAGTTTTTTCTTACGTATGTGGCAGTAAGTATGAATGTTTATTTAATAATATAATTATTATAATAACCAAAAATGTTTTAATTTTTACATTTAATTTAATTTCTCATATTATCAAAACATAGTGTTCGTTAAATCGATTTTTATCGAAAACGGATAGAGATACCGAAATGAAACAAGGTTTTGAATCAAATTTCATGTTAGACATACAGGGTAAAAAGTTATTAACTAAATTTTCGGTAAAATTGGTCGTAAGTGGCGCCTTCTACGAACAATGCTGAAATAACAACTCGCATCTTATTTGTCGCCTAAAAAAATATAGTTTCACAAATTTTCAAGTTCCTAACCTACATATATTCAGAATAATCGCAAAAAAAACGATTTAAAATTTTAACGAAACTATTAACTTTCGGATAAGGCATCTTTGCGCCAATCGTCATATTCCCATTGTTAATGAATCACCCTGTACATGCAACAAAACTTAAGATTAGACTTGCATATTTTCTTTAGATTAGGTCCTTATTTTGGTAATAATTCAATCTAAACTAAATTTAGACTGATTTTCTTGTTTTAATTTGAAATTTAGAAATATTTAATTCGAAACCTAATCCGAATCATCCGCTAAAGGTCGCTACGATTTATTCGACGATTGGAGGACATACCAGATTTTACGATTTGTCACAAATTATACAATTTTTCGTTTGCAGGACATATCTATAAAAGTAATTTATATAGGTAAAATACCAACTAGAAATGTGTTATTTGAAAAGAGATAAAGTTTGTTGTTTAGTATTTAATTAAATAGTTCTGTCTGTTGGTCTAAATTATGACACTATGAAGATCGAGTAATGTGATTGTGATATGTCGATCTTGGAGCCAGGACAAAAGGAGGTCCCACAAAGCGCCTACACCGGCCGCATTTGCGGTCGGGGTAGACGACGGATGGGGCCCACCTACGAAGGCTGTCCAGGCCTACACGAGATGAGGCAGGATAAAGAGGGATAATCCCCCTCGATCCCAAATCATTGAGGCCAATTTCTAGCCATAGAATAATGGCGGCGNAACCGTAAAAAATATTAGATGTTATGTTTTATTACTTTTTTCATTATTTTCTATGTCTTGTTGCCTTTTACGCAGACACGCCAATGGATTTTCGTTCCCGGCACGCTTCATCCCCCTTACTAGTCCAAAAGTTAGCTAGCTATATAATTTCGACCGTGGAGTATAGAAATGTGTTATTTGAAAATTTTGACAAGATAGAAACTTAATATTTAATATTTTATGGGTCTGATTTAATTTACAATTAGATATTATTTTATTCAGGTTATAATATGTTACGTAAATTATCAGAACGTGTTAGTAAAATGATTACAAGAGATAACGTTTGTTGTTTAGTATTTGATGAAATAGCTCTGTCTGTTGGTCTAAATTATGACACTATGAAGATCAAGTAATGGGATGTGTCGATCTTGGGTCCCTGGGCAGACAAAATGAGGTAGCAAATCATGCTCTAGTGTTTTTGGTGCAAGGTATTAGTAAACATTGGAAGCAGCCTATCGCGTATTATTCCAGAAAAGACGTTATAAGAACAAAAGACCTAAAAATTTTGTAAATTGAAATAATTTTAGCATTGCAGCCTTGTGGACTAAAAATAATTTGTATAATTTGTGATCAAGTTGATCAATCTGTTAGTGGAAACAGATCAGCTAGGTATCACAGTTAGTTTCCGAGTCATCAGATAAATCCACTTTTAATGTTAATGGCGAGGAAATTATTCCCATTTTTGACGTTCCTCATTTGCATAAAAATACAAGAAATGCTTTATATAACAAATAATATTAAATTTTCACGGAATAAAACAGCAAAATTCAGCCACATAGTAGTGTTATGAAATTGATAAATCTAGACGATTCCAAGGTTTACGAAAGATACATGACCATTATTTCGAATTCGAAATAATTTTTGGCCAGTAACTGCAATATTATTTTACATAAAGGCAGGTAAATAATTCTTTAATAAAAAATTTCTTTGAGATTTGCAGTTTTTAATTGTTTCTTTAAAAAAATAATAATAGGAGTCTCCATGTACATTTTTTTGATTTAAAGTGTTTCATAAGTAGTGGGTCATGACACCGCTGTCGCAATGATTCACCTTAATTNGTAATGGGATATGTCGATCTTGGGTCCCTGGGCAGACAAAATGAGGTAGCAAATCATGCTCTAGTGTTTTTGGTGCAAGGTATTAGTAAACATTGGAAGCAGCCTATCGCGTATTATTCCAGAAAAGACGTTATAAGAACAAAAGACCTAAAAATTTTGTAAATTGAAATAATTTTAGCATTGCAGCCTTGTGGACTAAAAATAATTTGTATAATTTGTGATCAAGTTGATCAATCTGTTAGTGGAAACAGATCAGCTAGGTATCACAGTTAGTTTCCGAGTCATCAGATAAATCCACTTTTAATGTTAATGGCGAGGAAATTATTCCCATTTTTGACGTTCCTCATTTGCATAAAAATACAAGAAATGCTTTATATAACAAATAATATTAAATTTTCACGGAATAAAACAGCAAAATTCAGCCACATAGTAGTGTTATGAAATTGATAAATCTAGACGATTCCAAGGTTTACGAAAGATACATGACCATTATTTCGAATTCGAAATAATTTTTGGCCAGTAACTGCAATATTATTTTACATAAAGGCAGGTAAATAATTCTTTAATAAAAAATTTCTTTGAGATTTGCAGTTTTTAATTGTTTCTTTAAAAAAATAATAATAGGAGTCTCCATGTACATTTTTTTGATTTAAAGTGTTTCATAAGTAGTGGGTCATGACACCGCTGTCGCAATGATTCACCTTAATTTTAATTATCAACAAACCATTAACAGCTGTTTTGTGATATGTATTACTTATGAAATACTTTTTATTCATTAGTGTATTTTATTATTTTAGATTTGCCGCCATTATGGTGCAGCGACATCCATTAGACTGTAGAATTAGAAATTACTTTAATTGTGTTTTCCTATGCAGTTTCCTTAATTATTTTATGGTCTGTGGTTTCAGTGTGTCGTTTGCCACAGTAACTACAGATGGCGTTCTCTGCCGCTGCTGCCAACAGAAGATACAGAATAAAACCCCTCTTATTTAGTTACTCATATGGTTTTAAGTAATTGAATTGTAAATTGTGGCATTTATAAAGTGTATGTCTTTTTGTCACAGATTCTATTAAATCAAATGTTACTAATTAAAAAAAAATAAACATTTAATATAATATCTAGTTACCTACTTGTAGGCTGTAGTACTTGAGTATGATATGAGGTTTGATAAAAAAGTAACGGGAACTGTTAATTTCCTCAAAAAGTTACACTTATGCCAAGGTACTTTGCAGTTTGCAAAATTGCTGGAATGCCTATTTAGGTATCGTTTTGAATACGTTTTGCAATTTTGCCCTTATCTCAACTATTGTTGAAAAACGCCCTTTGAGTATCCTTTTGAGTTTAAGAAATATAAAAAGGGGGTCGTATCTGGAGAATAGAGAGGTTGAATGCACTTAATTCCGTTTTTACCACAAAATATCGGAAACTTTCATCCGACATTTCACCATTCAAAAATTGCCAAAAACATTGAGGTTTTACTCATTCGCTCGCTAAACACAAATTAAGTGCGGCGGCTACCCAAAAAGTCACACAGTGCTGCCAATACATAAAAAAGAATCAACTCAATAGACAAAATACATCACAGGCAATTTGAAAATTCCCGTTATTTTTTTATCAAGCTTCGTATACCATGTAGAAGAAAATAAAACCACATAATTAAAAATCCATTGTGTATATTTGCCACCCTGATTACAAAACATCAATTAATAACTCATTCCACAATATTATTTTAAGCTATGTAGTACGGATCACATAAAACAGTCTAAAATCTATTTATCGACTACTTTTAATAAAGTTGATAAGCCCATTAGTGGAGCCATCATGGGATGACACTGGGTTGTTGTCCTGCAGTTCAGGCTCGATGGCTTTGGCCAACTGCTTCCCCAGTTCTACGCCCCATTGATCGAAAGAGTTTATGTCCCAAATTACCCCTTGAGTGAAGATTTTATGTTCATACAGTGCTGAAAATAATTGAGGATTTTTGAAAAAAAAAATTACAAGAGAAAGAGACTATTAAAAGATTCCCAAATCTTACCTATAAGAACTCCCAAAACGAAAGGAGTGACCTTCTTAACAACAATACTATTTGTTGGTCTGTTCCCCAAGAACACCTTGTGTGGTAAAATCTTCTCCAACTGCTCCCCTTGAAGGCCCTGCTTCTCCAATTCAGCCTTTGCCTGATCAGGTGTTTTACCAGTCATAAGTGCTTCGGTCTGTGCCAAAAAGTTGGCGAGGAGGATGTTATGGTGCTTGCCATTACTTATGGGATTGTGGGTTTGTGCTGGGGCAATAAAGTCAGCGGGAATAATTCGAGTACCTTGATGGATAAGCTGATAGAAAGCATGCTGGCCATTGGTACCTGGTTCGCCCCAAACAATTGGGCCAGTGTTATAATCGACCTGTAGATTTTAGGATACATTAATTCAATGCATACAAAAATGAAAAACACTATATTAAACAATATTTAGTTTAATTTAATAAGAAATAGATTTTGATAAAAGAAGTCTATAAATGTTGTTTTTTTTTTAAATACACACTACTGTTGAGTACTGCTGACTTATTTAAAGCTGAAGCCAAGCAACATTGCTTGTTGGCAACTACAATTATTTATCCAATATCTGAAGAAATCGGATTGATCCAGGATTTTGTTACCTAATTAATTAGAAAATTCAGTTACCACTCGACATTTAGGAAGGCACCACAATAGACGAGTAATCATTAACTTTCATTTGACAAATAATAATAACAATTTTTGTATTTCATTCTACAAAATCGTCATTTTGTAATACTCGTAATTTGGAAATATATTTAGCTAATTTCATATCGATGAAAAGTCTAAGTTTTAATAGCAATTCACAATATTAACACATAACATTATATACTTATTTTCACAATTCGTCAGCCTGCGAAATGGGAAACAGTACTACGGCATTTATTATAATAAAGTAATAATTATTTTTTTAAATTTAGATGTTACTCTATCTAGTAGATGGTCATACGCTCAAGCGTATGACATCACAACCTGAAAAAAAAAAAGAAGTCTAGGGCAGCGGTATTCAAACTGTGTTCCACGAAACCCTAGGGTTCCCCACAACCTTTCTGAGGGTTCCGCGACTCAGTCAAAAATTCAAGATTTTGGAATTAACAATATCAATAATACAAAATTTTTAAAAAATTATAATCCTAAAACTTTTTATTTTTATAAGTACACACATATGCGATTGCAGCTTACCACAATAGCATGATTTCAACATATTATGTAAAAATATTCAAGCACATCGCAGTCATTGATTATATTTACTCTCTTTTTTAATTATCCAATAAAGGCCTGTGCATACATACGCGGTAGCGACGGCGGTAGCGGTGGCGGTATTCGAATTTAAATATACTGCTCGTATCGCGACATGTATGTTTTGACCCATTTGTTTCTATGCGTTACATTCAAACGCCACCGCCACCGCTTACCTTACCGTGTATGTACCGTGTAGGAAAGTACCGATGGTCTATCTGAAGTTACGTGAGAGCGATAAAGTAAGCCATAGAAATCCATGCGATAGAGAAAGATGGCTATAATGAAGGCGTCTAATAGTCACCGCCCATTTTGCCCTTCCACAAATAAGAAATGGATCTTATTTGTGGTAGGGCGAAACGGACGGTGACTATGAGACGCCTTCATTATAGCCATCCTTAAATATTTATTTTGTTAATCGTAGTATTTATAAATATATTATATAAGCAGTACAAAATGTTGGAAATTTTTTTTGGGTGGGGATTCCTCAAAAAATCGAAATGTTGGCAGGGTTCCACAAGTCATAAAAGTTTGAAGACGTCTGCTCTAGGGTAATGTTGTTGCTTTGCAAAATAGTGCTCATAAAATTATTGATTGAAATTTGATTTCAAATGAATTTATATTTTTAAAATTCTTGTAAAAGACATTCTGGTGCATTAAAAGATATGTAGTCTGACATTCTGAAATGCCCCTATTAAAATTTTACATGAAGCATTTATTTTTTAAGGTCGGTTATCTGAAAATGTCTTTTTTGCTAATACGCGGTTCTGTCATAGCAAGCAAGAGCTGGCGTCTTATTAAAGTAAAGATAAAGATTGGCCTACCATTTTTCTGTTTTTTTATTCTCAGAATTAAATTTACTTTATGCTCCAAAAATTTAAACAATGATATGGAACATTTTGTATATTTTGCATTCATTTTACATATAATTTAGACATAATTCACCTCCCTTTTTTGGAAAATAATAAAATTATTAAATTATGAAATCTACCATGAAAAAAATCAGTGCAATTGTGGAAGATCCTCGGGATCGTCCAGACTAATAATTGGTTAATTTCAACTTACTGATTCCAGATTTTGTGTGAGTTATTAGACAGTGATAAGGAATGAGAGGATGCGATGCCAAAACGTTCTGGTAATAAAAACGCAATTTATAAATATTTAATTCGTCATAAATAAATTTCTTCCGTTTATAACTTTTGATCTAATCAATGTTTTTTAATGCTCGAGGGCTAGTTTTGTAGGTCTTTTGAAGACGAAAAAAAAAGTTCTTTACCGTTTTCTCGTGGAAATGAACGGAAAAAGTTATAAGCGAAAAACGTGAATTTACGTAAAAATTATACAATTAACCACCCTGTAAACAATCTTCCCCCCATTTTTATGACTGTGGCAACTAATATGTTATTGTACATAATATTTAGCATCTATAGTGATAAATTCAGCTTTCCGAAATAAAAAGTCACGTCCAACTCTATATTTCCTGGCCTAAATAGTAAAGTAACAGTACTTTACTAGTACTGTTACTTTACTATTTAGTGCAGTAAAAAAAATCGACAATTTTTTTTTTCAAAATCTCTGAAATAGATTCAGGGAGGTGAGAAGAGATGCTTGTAAAAATCGGAACTCTTAATATTAATATTTAGAGGTCGCGCATCGTGATATTCTATTTAAACAACATAGGAAAAATTATTTTTCAATTTCAGAATTTTATATCTTAAAAACCAATAGACGGATTTAAATTACCGAAACATATTCTTGTAGGGAATTGAACGTTCTACACAAAATGTCCCTTATCATTTTTTGATAAACAGACTCGTACAAAAGTTAGTCAAATTCAAAGTTAAATTTATGTTATAATTACACTTTTTTCTCCAGATTAGTTATTCAAATTAATATGACTGAAAAACCCACCATTTCTGGGAAGAATCAATTAAAATCCCTTTTACTCGTATTGTATTACAATAGTATTTGAAATGTTTTAAAATTATTTCTTTACTAATGATAAATGATTTTTCGGTTGTGATAGTTTAAAATTTTCCACTTTTGTAGCACTTTAAATTCCCTACAAGGATACATTTCGGTCATTTAAATCTATCTATTGGTTTTTAAGATATAAAATTCTGAAATTGAAAAATAATTAATATTTAAATGGAAAATCGCAATACACGACCTCTAACTCTAATATTAATATATTAAAAGTTCCAATTTTTACAGGCATCTCTTCTCACCTCCCTGAATCTATTTCAGAGGAAATTTTGAAAAAAAAAATTGTCGATTTTTTTTTAATCAGCCTAAATGTGAATTATGCAAAATTGGTGGGAACGTTCTCCAGAATTTTGGAGAAAGTTGTCCGTAATTTTGGGACATATTTTCTTTCTCAAGGCTAGGAAACATTTTCCAAATTTCGCAAATGTTCTTGGAGAACGAAAGAGAATGGTTTCAACTCATTACTTCTCATCACTATTGTTTTTTTTCTTTTCTAGGTTAGGCCACAAAGCTTAACAAAAAAACATTACACTTTATAGAAGTTTCATCAATTTTATTATGACATCCTCAGGACTCTACGTTTTGTAATTCAAAAATTGTAAAAGTACCTATATAAAAACAATTTACTTATAAAATTCAGAATATTTATCTTTTCTATTTTAAATACAAAATTACTACGATGTATATTGTGAAAATACTCCAGCAGTTCTCAATATGTTCGCACATTTTTAAGTTTCTTTTATTAGAAAAAACCAGTATTTATATAATGTATTACAAAATAATCTCCAAGTTTGTAAATCCTCTGTATTCCCAACAAAACGAATCAAAGTTTCAAGTGAATGTTAAATATAATTATTAGAATATCTAGAAATAGATTTTGCTTCACTTACCTGTCTTCCACTTCTTGTAACATATTTTCCATTACTCTCCATATCACCTTGCTGGAAGTAAGCAGCAAACCTATGCAAATATTGATCATAAGGTAGAAGTGCATGTGTTTCGGCTCCATAAAAGTTACTGTACCAAATGCCCAATAATGCAAGTATTATAGGAGCCTAAAACGTTATATTTATTTTTCATATATTATATATAGATCATAGAACTTCCTCACATTTTTGTCCAAAGGTGCAGTTTGGAAATGGTTGTCTAAGAAATGCGCTCCATCTAATAACTGAGTAAAATTATCAAATCCAATGGACAAACAAATGCTGAGACCAATCGCAGACCACAAAGAATATCTTCCTCCAACCCAGTCCCAAAATCCAAACATGTTATCTGTATCGATACCAAATTCTGCTACTTTTTCAGCATTTGTACTTAGAGCAACAAAGTGTTTCGACACAGCAGCTGGCTACAAATAATGTCATTTAGATAAGATTTTGAGATAATGAATGTCGCTCACATCTTTTGCATATCCCAAAAACCAGTCTTTAGCAGACGCAGCATTTGTGCAGGTCTCTTGTGTAGTGAATGTTTTAGAAGCAATAATAAAGAGGACAGTCTCGGCATCCAATTTTTTCAAAACCTCGGCCAAGTGGGTCCCATCGATATTCGAAACAAAGTGTAACCTCAAACCCTTATTAAATGGCTTCAAAGCCTCTGTGACCATCAAAGGACCCAAATCTGAACCCCCAATGCCAATATTGACAACATCTGTTATCTGTTTACCAGAATATCTACAAAAAACATTTGTTGCAATGTTATCAATTTAATTTATAGAAAATGAGAGGACATTATTAGACCTGGCACAAGGTTAATTAATATTAATCGAATGCTTAAAGAACTGCAGTGTATCTCATATACAATCAAGAAGGACTCACAATAAAGAATTACTTACCCTCTCCACTGTCCACTGAGGATAGAGTTAGTAAACTGCTTCATGTGTTCGAGAACTGCATTCACATCAGGCACTACATCTTTACCATCTACCAAAATGGGCCTGTTGGCACGATTTCTTAAAGCAATATGTAAGACGGCTCTGTTCTCAGTGAAATTAATTTTACCACCAGTAAACATGGCATCTCTAGCCTGTTCAACTTTTCTTTGTTTAGCCAACTCAAGAAGAAGCTTGAATAACTCATCATCAAGACGATTCTTGGAATAATCGATGAGAATATCTCCATCGTTGGGAGTGCTCAATTTCAAGCTAAAATAAAAAAAGACGTGTGTGTAATAAAGAACAAAAATAAGAAGTGGTAAGATATTTTCGTTGATTAAAATTAATTAATAGGACAATTTTAAACATCACATTTAAAAAATAATATAATTCCTGAATTTTGAAGATATGCTCTAAATATCTTCAAAAGTTCTAACATACCGGGTGTCCTTACATTACCTATTCATATATTTGGAAACTATATAACTTCTCAAATTATAATTTATATGCCTTTTCCAGTATTTTTTGGGGTCAATTTTGAATAAAATTGAATTTGCAGCAATCTTTCCCGAAATCTAATAACCATGTTATTCTACATATCTTCCCCTTTTTTATATATTGATTTTCTTTTTTCAATTATCGAAAATTAATTTTGCAGGAATATGCCAATAAAATCAATAAAATGAATAAAAATTATGACAAATTACAACATTTTTAAATTAAATAAATACACATTTAAGAGATCAATACAAAAAAAAAATGAAGAAAAATCGTTAATTCAATATTTCATAAATTGACTTTCACATATGGTTTTCAAACATTTGCCTTTAATATACAAAACCCTATAAAAAAACTGTTTGTGAAGTTTTGTGTAAAAACAAAAGTTTTAAATGTAAACATTGCCGGCAAACAACTAGTTATTCACTAAAGCTGATCTATTTTTATTTATTTTTTTTAGGGTTGTCAAGAATGTCATTTTAACTCGAAAACTTCAGGTTTAGCGATCAATCTTCAGACAGGGTTTCAAATAAAATTATAAAATTTTTTCAATTAATATTAATTACACATTAATAATTTTCAATACAGCATCGTAATTTAATTTCAATTTTCTCAAAAGACTTTCAGGATGTGCTCCATCTTGAAAAATGTCATCCTCAAGTCTTTTACTTGTCCTTAAATTCAGAGGTACCTAGCTTTAAAAAATTCATATAGCAGCTTCACTTGAGAATATATCTCTGAAATACTTAAACGAATACTGTTTTCTGATGTGGACAAATTACTTCAGCCCTTACACTTCCGTACAAGGCAAGAAAAAAATAGGTAATTAACATTTGTTTTCATTCAAAGGTAAATATTTTTTTTGTTTTTGCATCGGGCATTTGATTAAAACATGGTTTGTAGATCTAGACTAAGCTTTAGGAATTATTTAATACAAAAACATTTGAGTTGTATTTATTTTTTTATTATACTAATGGAATGTACACCTAAAAATTGTGACATCCTGTACCTATACTAAATTTAATTTTCTAATTATTTTAAACATTAGATAAATATTTTTTTAAATCAAAATTTACATAACTAGACTTTATTGTAAGATATTTATCAACTTAACAGCACTGACATAAGTATCAACTGAAATTTTAAATATGGTGGAGATTTTATCTAGATCAGTACGAGTGTGAAGCACGAAATTACGTTAATAAAAGTACTTTAAATTTTAAATGATTTCTATCTTGATTACATCAGATATACTTAATGGTGTGTGAATATAAATTAGAATTTAATTACAATAATTTTAGTTTCAAAGGAAACACTATTATGTATTATTATTAGTCAGCAGATAAAAAATAAAACACGTTTACAAAATTAATAACAAATGATTTTGTAAAATTTCATAATCTAATTTAAATTTGATTGTTTTTCAAATTAAACAAATCACATGAAAATTAAATGCTTTCTCAAATTCACATTCAAAAGAGGTCTTATTGCTTGATCAGACTATATTTTTGGATGCTTCGTTAGATTTAATTTTTGTGTATTCATTTGAAATGAAATGTCAAGTTGATAAAATTGACCATTGCTTCTTTTTGTCATGATGCCCTGTTGAATTTGAGAAAAAGCAATTAAATTGACTCTTTCACGAAAATTCAAGACAATCAACAAGGGAATTGGCTCAAGGGATGGGATGTGATCACAAAACAGTAGTAAACCACCTGCATTTGATGGGAGAAGTTCAAAGACTTGACGCTTGGGTACCAAATGTTTTAAACGAAAACAATAAGAATCAACGCTCTGCAATTGCTGCTAGTTTGCTCTTTCATCGTCGATCAACACCTGGTCATAAGGAACGTTTTCTTCATCGTATACTGGTGATGAAAATTGGTGTCTGTATGTGGACTTGAAACAGCGGAAAGAATGGATAAGCCCCAAAAACCAAGCAACTCCGCAAACAAGACCAGAACTTCATTCTCTAAAGAGAATGTTATGCGACTGGAGGGATTAGAAAGGGATTCTTTATTATGAACTGTTACCAAATAGTCAAACCGTCAACGCAGAATTCTATGTCCAACAACTATGGCGACTCCACGTGGCTATTCAACAAAAAAGATGTGATTGGCTATATGATTCTCTTTTGCAACATGACAATGGCGACCACATATCGCCAATATGACCAAAACAGCCATTCGAGAGTTGAATTAGGAAGGTATGCCCCATCCGCCTTCACCTCTTCACCTCTTCTGCTCTTTGTCAAATTCCTTATGCAGTGTTTATTTTAACAACAATGAGTTAAGAGCTTGGTTGGATGAGTTTATCAAGTCAAAACCGGATGATTTCTACAGAAGAGGCATCGAGAAACTTGTTGAACGTTGGGAGGAGGTATTTGCCAAACAAATTATCAAAACAATACAAAATTAGAAATAATGTAAGTGACATTTTCTTCAATTTTTAATATCATTTGAACAAAATAAACGTGCATATTCACTATAAAATTCTTGAAAATGTTAGGAATTGTATTATAGGTAAAAAATTGCAAGTAATTTTCACTACATTTTAATAACAAATTTTTCATTTAAAATGCATGCCTTTTGTTGTATAGATTATATAGTAATCTAAACTTCTATAATTTACATTTTTTGAGTATATTTAGTTCAATTAAACTGCTAATCTGTTGTTCAGAGAGAAAAAGATAATTCTGACAAAAACTTAAATTTAAATTATTAACTAAGTATTTCAATTTTAAATCAATACATTCACCATCATGCACACATCCTCATCAGATAATACATCCATAAGTACGTACTAATTTTGCTTGTACCTATTTAATTACGTTTTGTACATATTAAATTAATGGTAGGTACTAATCTAAAATTTTCAAAAATTTATAACAATTTACATTTTTTATCAAGGTCGAATAAAGGTCACAAAAGTCGCACCGGTTAAATAAGATTATAAAAGGAATTAATGTATACTAACCTGTATTTATCATATCTGGCTGAATCTTGAGCAAACAGATCTTTGATAACAAGGTTTTGGCCATTTTTCTTGTAGTATTCTTGAATATTTTGCCAAGAACTTTCAGAAGTTAAATACGGCTTGGTCTCCATCTCGATCGGTTTCGTTGAACTGAATCCAGGGCCGGCCGACCCCTCACCACCAACTCTTGGGGCGGAGTATTTGCAGGGCGCACGGCAGTCATCCTTTTGATCCATTTTGTTATTGGATAAAAACTTATCAATTTTCGATGTTATTGTGAATAAATACTTGTTGAAATTGAAGATAACAGAAATTTAAAAACTCATGTACTTATAAAGTGTTATTATTACCTAAATTATCTGAAATCATCATTCATTGACATCGGTAAATTTTAACAATTTTGAAATTGAAATTCATGTGTCATTTCACAAGGCGTAACGTCAAAAAAGTACTTTTTTCTCCTTAAAGAAACATTGTTTTGGCAGGCATCAATTAAAAATTTCACAAATCTAGTTGCAAAATTTAAAAGATTAAGCATATTTTCTTCTTATCGTTTATCATGATATGGTAGGTAACAAAATTAATAATTATTCACCACATCGTCGTTATATAGTTGTGACGCACGTTCCAAAATTTGTAAATTTAAAAAGTGANCATTGACATCGGTAAATTTTAACAATTTTGAAATTGAAATTCATGTGTCATTTCACAAGGCGTAACGTCAAAAAAGTACTTTTTTCTCCTTAAAGAAACATTGTTTTGGCAGGCATCAATTAAAAATTTCACAAATCTAGTTGCAAAATTTAAAAGTTTAAGCATATTTTCTTCTCATCGTTTATCATGATATGGTAGGTAACAAAATTAATAATTATTCACCACATCGTCGTTATATAGTTGTGACGCACGTTCCAAAATTTGTAAATTTAAAAAGTGATTAGTGCCTGATGAATTGCAATAGAAGATTATTGACATTCATTTGTATATTATTCAAATAGAATTTTCTATAACCACTATTCTATATGAGTGACTTGCATAAATTTGTTAAAATCATTTTATAGCATAAATAAATACTTATATTATATAAAATAAAAATTTATAAAAACTCATTACAAATTTTTCAGTACCTACAAATATTTTATTTAGATTGTGTTCCGATATCAAACATGGTTAACCAAAACCCTGGTTAAACGTTCCATTATTTGTCATTTCCTGAAATCTGTATAATTTTGGAACA
>NW_019417339.1:89897-91762 GCF_000390285.2 Anoplophora glabripennis | reverse complement strand
GTTCAATTTTTAGATAAACTAAATAAGGTTAAATTACGATTATTACGAAATGTTAACACAAGATTCACTTGACAATCAGAAACTGAAGCTAGCCAGAATAAAAAAACTCGATGAATAGTTCTGTAGCTATATTCATACATATTTTCTTGACAAGAAATTAGGACATGTTTGAAAATCTTGTACTAAAAATTTGTAGGCAACAATTTTTGTTGCAATTTCTGTATGATACTATGCAAGATTAAAAAGTTCTTAATTAATTACTAAAATTAGTTCTAATTTTAGCATAGTGTCATACGACCCTAAGAGGGTTAGTCAGGTTAGCTTCTAGGGCCGGGTAAGGGGACCAGAAATGTTCTACTACGGTTTTGGACTTTATTTCCCTTTCACACTACACTGCTCGGCCATATATCTATTCTCTACTCATGTTACTAAACATTTACAATGTTTTAAACTATACTATCTGCTATTATTAACAATACTAATAACGTCTTTTCAACTACATCTTCACGGCTTCACTTCTCGACTTCGACTCCCTCTCATTCCTTGTCTCCTTCATACCCTTCTTCTTCTTCTTCTTCATTTACACCAATTATAATCCCTACACTTTAGCACAGTATGGCGACCACGTAGTTGCAGTTATTTGTATTTCCCCCACCCTATACTATTAGCGATCCAGTTTAATTTAAGAAATTCATGTTTACCATGAAGAACGAATTTCCATGCGGCCATGCTAAATTTAAAAAAAGGCAAATTAGCTAAACAGCGCTGAAATTTTGACGGTCATAAATTTAATTTTAGATTAATATTTTAGTTTCAATTTAACTTGTGTCTATTAAAAGATAATTGGTGCAAGTGGCTATTATAAATAAAGTATCGGATACTTCAAACTTAGCAAAGTATCCGTTTTTTTTATTGAATAGATACATTTTGCAGTTGCACATCACTAGTTGGTAGTAGTAGTAGTTGGTTGTTGGTAGCAATGCTTTTTCTCACTTCTCAGGAAAATGAAATTATTGAATATAGAGTGAAGTATTTAAAGTTTAGTTTTAATAGGAAACAGGAAATTGTATTTTTGTAACATTCCTGTGAAAAGAGAACATTTCCCCGTATTTCATCCTCATCCTTTTTGGAGGCTGACCGGACTGGTAACACTAGGCGTAGAGATGAGAAATCCGGTTCATTTTGTTGACCCGGTTCACCGGTTCTGGTTCCTCATACGGAGCCGGTTCAGTGAGCCGGCTCAATTGAGCCGAATTTGTCATGACTATCCCTTCCCTTCTTTTCTTTCTAGTACACTGCGACCCGTGTAGCCGAGTGAATGTATTGCGTAGCTCACTTAATAAAATTATTAAACAGATACATAATAGTACATTATACTATAAGGGAGAGAAATGCGTTATTTTGGCAGAGGTGCAATTTGAGCTACAATGCACCGAGGACAAAATAGCATCTCTCCCGAATGGTATATACTATTTTTTCCACGGTCTCATGAACTTAAAAACACATATTTTGTCATTATGAAGTAAGTGGCTCCAGAATTATTGTATTCGGATTTGAGCATTTATTTAGTAGTGGTTGAGTTATTGTCATAACTACAAAGTAAACAAACAAAAAGAATTGTCAAATTAAGGTGCTAGTTTAGTTTAGTTTAAAGTTTGTTTAGTGCACAATGAATAATTGTGACTCGGAAGAGATTGTGGAGGCTGCAAATATTGCAATAAGCAATTTGCTGCCTACGAAGTCAAGATCTTTATACGATATAGCCTACAATCGGTTCAAAAAGTGGTGCGCCGAGAAAAATGTTCAAGTATACAGCGAGAATGTTTTGTTGGCATACTTCAGTGAAAATGCAAAGAATTACAAGT
>NW_019417339.1:74551-89679 GCF_000390285.2 Anoplophora glabripennis | reverse complement strand
TATTTTTTCTACAAAACTGTTAAAAGTGGGCTTTTTAATTGTCATTTTTGATGTTAAAAATGTCATTTTTTGACACGCGTGTTAAAAGTAAGTTACTTTTAACACTAGTGTTAAAAGTAAATCAAAGTTTATTTAAATTTTGTTTTGAAAATTAATAAAACGTTTTAACAAACACATGAACAACTTTTTATTTTAAATAAGTACAAACCAACATTTTAACTAGTTATTACTATTAACATTTATAGTAAAATTAGAACAATTTGAAATTGTAATTCCCTGCGGAGTCATCATACTTAAGTTGGTTTTACTGTCAACATGTGTGACACATCTATTTTCTGTAGAAATACTACTGGTAGTACTGGTGGTCTTGCTAGTAGTTGCAGCAGTAGGAAGTATTTGGCACGCAATTTCCTTCTTCTGTTCCAGTGAATTTTCAATGTAGCCTTCAGCTACCGTCGAAGATTTCCATCCTCCATGTCTCTTGATGGTAGTAAGATTTGCACCAGAATCTGCTAACAATGTCGCCGATGAACGACGAAAACAGTGTCCGGTGTAGAGTTGAGGATTTGGTAGATTCAAGAACTCTGCAATGTCGGCAGGCATTTTACCAAACATGTTAATTCCGACTGGATTCTTCACACATTTATTCTTCATATATTTAAGAAAAAGTCGTCTATGGTCAGCGTTGGGTGGCCGGAGTGCCATATACTTTCTAAAAAAGTTTAAATAGAATTCACCAACAACACTGAAAGTCCGAGGCACTTTCGTTTTAGTATCTGGTATGGTCACAACAACCGAAGTGCCCAAATATTCGATATTGTCGATGGTCATCTGACACAATTCCTCCCGGCGACACGCCCCGAAGACACCCACTATTGCTGCGACTTTCATCATCAGATACTTTTCGTCTTCTGCTTCTGTGAGAAATTTGTCGATATGCGTCTTCGTCAAAACTTTTGACTTTTTTGCTTGATATCCTTCACCCTTCCGTTTTAAAAAAGCAATAAGTTTATAATGTTTGCTTATATCTTGATCTTGCTTTATTTTTAACATAGTTTTGATCATGGAATAATTTGACCACAGCGTTGACGATTTCCATATCTTGGCTTTTTCCTCAAAATATGCCAGTAAAACACTTTCGTTACATTTCCCAGGGACCTTTTTAATGTTGCACCATTCCGAAAAGCGTCTATAAGCGATTTCGTACTGTTCCTTTGATTTCGCCGGCAATAATTCCAATGTTGCTCGACTGGCGGCTTCTTCGATTTCAGCAGGGATGGATTCGTTACGCTCATTATCGAGATTATTCATTATACTTATAATATTACTAGAAAATGCTGTCAATATTTTTGCGTTTTTTCCGTAACTAACAACAGCACTGGTTGCTACGAAAATTTTGGTTCATAAACACTGCGATCTGTGCGGTATTTTTTGAGTTCTTATCTTGATTAAGTTTAAAGTTCTTCCGATTGTTTTGTAGAAAAAATAGTGTATGATATACGTCTTAAAAGTGATTTTATTTTGTTCGTGAAGTTAAAAAACTCGCTATGCTCGTTTTTTAATTATGTTCACTCACAAAATAAAATCTTGCTTTTAACACGTATATCATAAATAGCTATTATTTAATGATGTTAATAGTATTAATCCTGTATTCATCATGGTTATGTGCTGGGCTCCGGATTGCAAGCACTACAATGAACGAGAAACTTTAAAGTTTTTTAAATTTCCGAAGGACCCTAAGGAACGAAACCGATGGAAAAAACTTGTGAGGTAGGTATGAAATATATCTTTTAATTTTGAATAACCGTTTAAATTTTCTATATAAATCTATTGTATAATATGATAGGCGTAATGAGGAACCTGGACCTGGTGCATTCTAATGCAGTTGTCATTTCCGTGACGCTAAGAGAGAAAATGGGCCTGAAATCTTCTTACACAATGTGACAAAGAAATTCACTTATACAAGTCCTGAAAAGAGAAAAAGAAGAGAGCACCAAGTGGTATTTGAGGAACATCCGGAAGGTCTACCAGCAAAATGTCGATTTGAAGGTCTTTTTCAACCTGATATGACATCTGCACCATCCGAAATGGAAATGTGAGTGATATTTATGTCAAACGTTATACAAATTTGTCAAAGTGAATAAACTTGGTTCATCAAGTTTGTGTGTGACTGTAATTAAATCGAGTTTTTGATCGCCCCTTTTATTAACATTTCAACGTGTTTTATTTTCAAATATAATAACAAATTTTCTTTCAGCATTGCTGTGGATGATCCCAGCAGCAGTACCGGAACCAGTGTCTCGAGCTATCTTCCAGGACCTTCCCAACCAGGCTCCTTAGTAGAACCACAACCGTCATGTTCCAAGGATAGTGCAGCTGTATATCCCTCCTCATCGGTTGTAGTTGAAGCCGAAAACTACTTATTAAAAAAGAAAATCGAAGATTTGGAACATGAGCTGGAACATCTTAAAGTTCGGTTTTCATTTAATCACATCAAGGGTAACGATAGTTTGATATTATTATATACAGGACTGCCAAATACAACAATATTTATGGCCTTATATCATTTAATAGAAAATATTGAAATCAATTACTACATGAACTGGAAAGTTGAAAAAATTAATAGAATTGATCAATTACTGATGTGTTTGATGAAACTGAGACAGAACTTCCCACATGGTGATATTGCTCATAGATTTCAAATTTCAGAGGCTACAGTAAGTAATGTTATTACGACCTGGATTCATGTCTTGCATGAAATTTTGTTCAAACAATTGATGTGCTCGATACCTAGCAGGAACAAAAACAAAACATGCTTGCCTACCTGTTTCAGTACTTTCACAAACTGTCGAATTATATTGGATTGTACGGAAATGTCAACAGTTACATCTAGATCTTCAATGGAAACGCAAAGAGCGACTTATAGCAGTTATAAGCACTGTAATACATGGAAAGCATTGATAGGGGTTGCACCCAATGGAGTCATTACTTTTGTCAGCAACCTCTATCCAGGTTCGACATCAGACAAAAAGATTGTAGTGGAAAGTAATGTTTTAAATGAGTTGAAAGAGGGTGACTTAATTTTGGCTGATAAAGGTTTTTTGCTCAAAGACATTTTACCTCCTGGAGTACACATAAATGTGCCACCTTTCCTAACAACCCCCCGTTCACTCCCACTCAAGTGCAACAAACAGAATCTATTGCAAGAGCACGAATTCATGTCGAACGTGCAATTCCTCGAATGAAATGCTACAAAATCTTGAAATTTCTTCCATTCTCATTGATTCCACATGCAGATGCTGTAGTGCAAGTTATAGGTGCCTTAACAAATTTACAATTTCCAGTAATTAGAGAAGTTGAAAAATTTTATGCACCCGATGACGAGTAATAAAAACATTTATAAACCAGAATATTATATTAACCTTCTTTTTATTTAATACGATAATGTAAGATTCCATGTAATTATAAAACAATATGTAACAGAATAATATATACAGTACATAAATAAAATATTTTAACATTATTGATTTCCACAGAGATGAAAAATAAATTTAGTTAAATAAAAACTTTTTAAAATTTCTAAATTTTCTTCCCAATCCTGCTCCTTATATATTTCTATTATTTCCACTTCCTCGGGTGTCCAGATTACCAGATAACATAGCTCTCTTCTGGTAATGTACAGCTGCCCTTGGATTTGATGGTAGTATATGTGGTTTTTGTTGATCTGAGTTTCATTGTTTTCGTCCTTGTAAATTATATATGTGTGATCTTCACATAAGGCTGAGCTCAGAGACATATTGCGATACTTGAATGGGCACTTCACTTCTATAATTGCATTATCTCCAACTAAGCCATCAGGTGAAGCACCCAAAAATCCGCACATATCCATCCACAAACCTGTTGGTACCACTTGAAGACCCATGGCTAAGGTAAAAGCGTCAAGTCCTAATTCTTCGTGCTGCAGCCCCCACTGGACTGCCTGTACTCCAGTCACATCGTAATCACCCAGAAGATTCTTGAATAGTGAAGGAGGATATCGGTCCCTCTTACAGGCAGCCAAAACTTCCCCGAAGTGGCTGGCTGTTAAGCGGTACTTGCGAGCCACAAGCCAATTGGGATTCTTTGATTGCCCAATTGTTGACTGCGTAATAGAATTCCTGACCTTTTCAGTAATGGCGAGTCTATTACATACAAACAGCGCTTTGTCTTCTGCTTCAATAAAGTAAACTGAATAAATTATGTAGTCAATTTCTGGTATGATGAAAGCTTCCGGTTGAGGTTCGGGTTGTATCGTAGGTGGATCGATGCAAAAATTATGGATCATCGTCATCGAAACCACGTGTTTGGATCCCATTATATCAAAATCTAAAAAAAGAAACAAAAAATAATTCGGATAATTGGAATAATATATTTTAATAATAATTATAAAGGACACGCATGCAAAAGCTAGGTTATGTCAAATTTAGATAGTATTAATATTTCAGTTATTACTACCCATTTGTCTTGCATGAATGCATTTATAAGCTAAATTAACTACACTCTTACCAATTTAGATGTTTTTTTCTCTTAAAATATTCAAATAACGTCAAAATAACACTTTTCTGTAAATTTGCCTTGCTAACCGCGCTTTGTTTGGATAACGAACCGTGACCTACCAGAACAAAATGGCTGGCGCTACGTCATCACTAATGCAGCGTATTACTTTTCGTTTGTGAGGATTTGTGATTTATTGAATAGGAACAACCATAAATTGAATACCATAACGTAATAGTATAAACTGAATCCTAAAAACTCTATATTCTTTTGGAAAATAAAAAAACAGTTAAAAAGCCGTTTAGGTTCCTTTTACAGACTATCCACTCGCCGTAAAAAGATTAAATATTCTTGACTATAAATGTCGAATTGCTTGTTACTTTCAATCTAGCAAAAGACCACGTCATACAGCTTATTCTTTTGTTTTTATTTACATTATGATAGTGTTTCTATAAAACAAAGTTACTTCTATTTTTAAAAACATACCTACTTAATTAAAAAATATATACATGGTGTGTCAATATAGCTCTCCCCCAGTAATTTCCTTAGAAACTAAATCGGTATTAGCTATATGTGAAGAACAGGAAAAAATTACATTTGACTTAGAAACACTTGAGGGTGTCTCATTTTAAATTACGCACCTGAATATCTCGTCATGGAAACCGTCAATTCGAAAATATCTTTACGAAAGTTGTTGGGTTCGGATGATGACCTTGGATTTGACCTTGACCTTCATGGTCATTTGAAGGCCAAATTTAAATTTTTCAATAGAAACCTATTTCTGACTCCGGATTCGGAAAGAGCGCGATATTTTACATTTAGATAGGAATGAAGGTTATTTCAAGGACAAAATATTTAAATTACGTACCTGAATATATCGCCACCCTTACGAAAGTTGTATTTTTTTAATTTTGGGGTAGGGGGGAATTGAGGGTGTGTGAAAGAGAATTTTGAATTGTTGAATTGAATTTAACATATAAAGGTCTTGAAGTATCGCCAACATAATGTTGATTTTTAAGTGATCTTCAAGAAATGGATCAAATCCACTTAACAACTCCACACATCCCTAATAATTTGTCACCGCGAAAGGAAATCTCTTGGATGACAAAAATTTTACAACTGTAACAATCCGTTTAAGTACATTTCTCCAATAATCCACTTATTTTTTATGTTGAGATAACAAGTTTGTATTTGTGCCAGATAAGTAGAGTTCGGGACTCGGTCGGATGATCATAACCGTCCCGTCCGTCGGACTTGCCTACCTTGCCTATGTCATCATCTACATCGCCCTCATTTACAGCACCATCATCTACATCACCTTAATCTATATCGCAACATCTACATCGCTATAATTTACAGCACCATTATCTACATCATCATCTACATCACCATCATCTACAATATCGACATTTACACCTACAACGCCATCTTCTACATCACCATCATCTAGATCTACATCGCCATTATCTACATTAACATCATCTACATCACCATCATCTACATCAACATCATCTACATTTACATCGCCATCATCTACATCACTATCATCTACATCACCAAAATCTACAGCGGCATCATCTATATCACCATCATCTACATCTATATCGCCATCATCTACATCATCATATACATCGTCATTATCTACAACACCATAATCTATATCGCAACATATACATCATCATCTACATCGCCCTCATTTACAGCACCATCATCTACATCACCATAATCTATATCGCCATCATATACAACATCAACATCTACACCTACAAAGCCATCATCTACATCATCATCTATATCTACATCGCCATTATCTACATCTACATCGCCATTATCTACATCTACATCGCCATCATCTACATCATCATCTACATTAATATCATCTACATCTACATCGCCATCATCTGCATCACTATAATCCACAGCACCATTATCTACATCAGCATCATCTACATCGCCATCATCTATATCTACATCGCCATTATCTACGTCAACATCATCTACATCACCATCATCTACATCACCATAATCTATATCGCAACATATACATCGTCATCATCTACATCGCCCTCATTTACAGCACCTACATCACTATAATTTATATCGCAACATCTACATCACCATCATCTATATCTACATCGCCATTATCTACATCAACATCATCTACATCTACATCGCCATCATCTACATCAACATCATCTACATCACTATAATCCACAGTACCATTATCTACATCATCTACATCGCCATCATCTACAACATCAACATCTACACCTACAACGCTATCATCTACATCATCATAATCTATATCGCCACATATACATCGTCATCATCTACATCGCCCTCATTTACAGCACCATCTTCTACATCGCCATTATCTACATTAACATCATCTACATCGCCATTATCTACATTAACATCATCTACATCATCATCTACATTTACATCGCCATCATCTACAGCGGCATCATCTATAGCACCATCATCTACATCTATATCGCCATCATCTACATCATCATATACATCGTCGTTATCTACATCACCATCTACATCACCATAATCTGCAGCACCATCATTTACATCACTTCATCTACATCGCCCTCATTTACATCACCATCATCTACATCACTATCATCTACATCACTATAATCTGCAGCACCATCATTTGCATCACTATCATCTACACCGCCCTCATTTACATCACCATCATCTATATCACCATAATCCATATCTTAACATATACATCGTCATCATCTACATCGCCCTCATTTACAGCACCATCATCTACATCACCTTAATCTATATCGCAACATCTACATCGCCATCATCTACATCACTATAACCTACAGCACCATTATCTACATCACCATCATCTATATCTACATCGCCATTATCTACATCAACATCATCTACATCGCCATCATCTACATCATCATCTGCATCTACATCGCCTTCATCTACACCACTATCATCTGCATCATCATCATCTACATCACCATAATCTACAGCAGCAGCATCTACATCACCTTAATCTACAGCAGCAGCATCTACATCACCTTAATCTACAGCACCATCATTTGCATCACCATCATCTTCATCTATATCGCCATTATCTACATCATCATCTACATCGTCATCATCTACATCACCTTCATCTACATCACCATCATCTACATCAACATAATCTGCAGCACCATCATTTACATCACCATCATCTACATCGCCCTCATTTACATCACCTTCATCTACATCACCATAATCTATATCGCAACATACACATCGTCATCATCTACATCGCCGTCATTTACAGCACCATCATCTACAGCACCATTATCTACATCACCATCATCTACATTGCCATCATCTACAACATCAACATCTACACCTACAACGCCATCATCTACATCACGATCATCTATATCTACATCGCCATTATCTACATCAACATCATCTACATCGCCATTATCTACATCAACATCATCTACATCGCCATCATCTAGATCAACATTATCTATAACGCCATCATCTACATCACCATCATCTATATCTCCATCGCCATTATCTACATCAACATCGCCATCATCTAGATCAACATCATCTACATCGCCATCATCTACAGCGCCGTCGTCTGCATCACCGTCATCTACATCGCCACCATCTGCATCACCATCATCTACATGACCATTATCTACGTCGCCATTATCTACATTACCATCACCTACATTGCCATCACTTACATCGCCATCATTAGCATCACCATCATCTTCATCGCCGTCATCTACATCACCATCATCCACATTCATCATATATATCCATCATCTGCATCACCATCACCTACATCACCATCATCTACATCACCATATCTACATCACCATCATCGACATCGCCATCATCTACATCACCATCATCGACATCGCCATCATCTACATCACCATCATCTACATAGCCATCACCTACATCGCCATCATTTACATTACCATCATCTACATCGTCATAATCTACTTCACCATCATCTACATCACCATGATCTACATCGTCATAATCTACATCCACATCATCTACATCACCGTGGTGTACATCATCATATCAGCAAAATGAACATCACCTTTACATCAACATTCAAATCTGGGTCGAATTTGTGAAACATTCTGTATAGAAAGATTGAAAAAAACATCTATATTCTTTTAAAATATTGTTATAATGACTTTATTCACATCACGTACTAACTAACAAACAATAAATTTAAAAAAATACGAATAATCAACTACAGAAAAAAAACTGTGCAATGGTAAATCTTATGAGGGCAGAAACGAACCGTATTATTGTTATTAAAAAATGCAGTCATATGTGGCTCATGTCCTTTGTTTAAAATAAAACATGTATGACAGATGGCACATATTAGTTTTCCAATAATTACAGCTTGCGTCTTTCAATTTAACTATACTAGTTATAAGATTTACCATTTTACAACTTTTTTTTCTGTAGTTGATCATTTGTCTTTTTATAATTTATTGTTTGTATGTGGTGTGAATAGTCATTATAAGAATATTTTGTCTCGGTGTGATTTAGATAAAATAATAGATTTTCCTGTTACATCATACATTGCATATTGAAGTCGACATGTGTGAAAACAAGTAAATAGTGGGAAAAACTTTATATTACAAAAATTACTCAAAATTTAACGATGGACTGCATTTCCACATTCCAGGCATCAAACAATTTTTTAGTATCGCCACGCCATCTATACAGATAGATTTGAACGAACAGTTCATGAGTTTGAGAAGTATCTTAATTGTCCAGAAAATACTAGTCAAAAACTTGAAACGTAAACATTTTAAACTGCATTTATGTAAATATATACGAATATGTAAATATAAAATTGTTAGATATTGTCAAAATTATTTGTGGCACTATGTAGTTTGTTTTTATACAGGGTGTCCCGAAATTAATGGGACACAGAGCAAGGGTAGATTCCTTACATCAAAATAATGCGATTAAGCCAAACTTACCTTGGTCCATTTGTGGCTAATAAAAAAGTTACAGGGCGTTAAAGTTGAAATTTTGAATTCGAAATTCTTAAAATTCTTAGAAAGTTTTCAAAGGATTCTTTTGAAAATTTGGATTAGGGGGTTTTCTGGGACGAGAAAAACGAATCCGTACTTAATTTTGCTGTAGACGCTAGAGGGCGCTACGAAATGTACTCTTGGTTGATAAAAACTGGTTATAACTTTTTTATCAGTGTGTGTACGAAAGTTTTAATAGAAAAATATTGTTCTCCTATCTATTTTTCACAAATAAGGGATACTTGTTTTATGTCGATAAATTTAACCGTTTTCGATTTATTTCTTGTTTTTCTATTGGATGCAATAAAATAAAATAAAAGTTTGTAGTTACTTACGTAAAAAACTAAAGATTATTTTTAATAATAATTTAATTACATTAAATTCTCAATATGACCCCCATTTACATTAATACACAATCTTATTCGTTTGATAAATGATTGTCCAATATTAAATGGTGTTTCTTCATTTCTTAATAAATTCGTACCATTTAAAATTGCTTGCCACAACTCATCCCGTGTATTAATAGGGTCACTGTAAACTTTTGATTTCAAAATACCCCAAATACTGAAATCCATGAGGTTTAAATCTGGGCTTCGTGCGGGCCATGAAAACGTGCTGCCGCGATCTATCCACCGTTGGGGAAATTGTGCGTTAAGATAGTTTCGCACCTGTACAGAAAAATGGGCAGGGGCACCGTCTTGCATAAAAAACATATTGTGTCTTACATTTAATGGTAAATCATCAATAAGTTCCTCAAAATCATGTTCTAAGAAATGTAAGTAAGAACGGCCATTCAGATAATATGGCAATTCAACAGGGCCCAACAGATGATTTCCAACAATACCACACCAAATGTTTATCTTAAATTCATGTTGGAAATGACGTTCTCTTAATACATGCGGGTTTTCATTATCCCAAACATGTTTATTTCTGAAGTTGAAAACGCCCCGGCGAGTAAATGTGGCTTCGTCTGTAAACAGCACCTTGCTTAAAAAGTGTGGATCATCACTGTGTCGGTCTAAGAATCGAAGACAAAATTATTCCCTATCTGGAAAATCTGCAGGTAGTAAATTGTGCACTGGGCTAAAGTGATACGGGTACAGTTTTCATTATAAAATAATCTATGAATAGATGATTTAGGTACCACTACAGCCGCAGACATTCGTCGTAAACTTATTTCAGGACACGAAGCAAAATATCCTCGTCCTGGAGTAACAGTTGTTGGACGGCCAGCATCTCGTCTTTTAGGACGAAAAGATCCAGTATCTCCTAACCGGTCATAAAGATTTTTAAATAATTTGTGATTTGGTTGTAATCGATTTGGGTAACTTTCTAAATACCTGCGACACGTATGACGTCCATTCAAATTTTCTTTTGAACCACATACCATTTATCGCATTCCTTCATTAGAAAATAAATTATGGCGAGGCATATTTCACGCGATATTATTAATTGTAAACAATCAATCAATCAGCTAATTATCAATAGTACAATTTGTTTTCAAAAAACCAAAGCTTACTATGACAGTTTTACGTAAGTAACTACAAACTTATTTTATTTTATTGCATCCAATAGAAAAACAAGAAATAAATCGAAAACGGTTAAATTTATCGACATAAAACAAGTATCAATTATTTGTGAAAAATAGATAGGAGAATAATAGTTTTCTATTAAAACTTTCGTACACACACTGATAAAAAAGTTATGGGCAGTTTTTATCAACCAAGAGTACATTTCGTAGCGCCCTCTAGCGTCTACTGCAAAATTAAGTACGGATTCATTTTTCTCGTCCCAGAAAACCCCCTAATCCAAATTTTGAAAAGAATCCTTTGAAAACTTTCTAACAATTTTAAGAATTTCGAATTCAAAATTTGAACTTTAACGCTCTGTAACTTTTTGATTAGCCACAAATGGACCAAGTAAGTTTGGCTTAATCGCATTATTTTGATGTAAGGAATCTACCCTTGCTCTGTGTCCCATTAATTTCGGGACACCCTGTATAGTCCGATAATGGACAGTCTGTACTTTTTTGTTAACTGTTTAATAATTTCAGCATCTAACATAAGTTTCACAATTTGATGTATAGTACAGACGCATACAGAATGCGTACCAGATGCTCTGGGAAGAATGCAGTAATTTGGCATCAAAGATCCAAATTTGCTAAAAGAAATATGTATCGTCATTTGGATGGGTCTCTTTGAAAGAAGCGTATAGTTCTTTCAAACTTAATAATAAATAAACGTTTACGTTTTTCATCTCTTGCCTCATTTTTTATGGAAACATCTTTCATTAATGGCATCATTCAACTATTCATGTCGTTATTGTTGTGCAACTCTTCAACTATAGAAACGGAACAGTTTCCTGTGGCAAATTTTTCCCTCTTTTCGCAATAGTTCCTCCTAACACTCCATTGATGGACTTTAGTTTTTTAGATTTTTGACCTTGACGGATTGAACTCCTTAGCAATTTTTCTTGCACTCCAAGATGAAGGAGCTGTAGCAAGAATTTTAAATTTTAAAAGATTATTATTCTTTAAACTTGAAAATTTACTTTTCCGCCCATTTCTTCTAAATCTGTTTTTCTTTGAGAACGATCTTTTATTTCGGGTAAAGCACTGGAATAAAGACTTACGATTGCTTCGTCATCGGTCATAACAGTAATTCTTCATTGGTCAAATTATCAAAATTGCTTTCATTAGGTTTTAGAATATCATCTGCTGTACTTTTTTCCTGGGGGATGCAAGATAGAGGGTGTTAAAATTTACAAAAAAATATAGTTTCTGTCAGGACTCGAAGAATATCTGAAAATGTTTTTGGTATGCTATGTACCGTATATTTTCGTATCGTTAGCAGGATGTTAACTACATAATTTTCTTAGAAAATGTGCATCCAAGAACATTTATAATCCTCCTGGAACATTCGATTGTTGCTGTTCTGATACCAAAGACGTTATTCCAGTCATCGTTATCTGCCTCAACATGACCCTATTATTGAGGTTGTTTGGCCAATCTCGTGTTGTCTTAGTCCAAACGTTTTCAATTGGGTTCAAATCACGTGACTTAGCAGCCAAGACGATTCTTTCGATTTCCGTATATTCGTCGAACCACCTGAACTATTCTTGCAGTGTGTACCGAAGAATTATCCTGAACATACTGTACAGGTTGTCCGTCATTTGCAGCTACCAAGGGCAATAAATGATTTTCCAAAATATTTGTATACTCCCTGGAAGTTAATTTATTGTCAATTAATACCAAATCCCCTTACCATTGAACCTCACTGAAACAAGACCACTGGCAACTGATTTGTAGAAATCGCTAATAACTAGTTATGTCCACACTTTTTCTGTTTCTGACAATGTAACCGTCTGCCGTTTGACAAATCGTTTATAATTTTGACACTCATATTATGTTAAATGTTCATAAATAATATTTTATACTGCATAGATCATGTAGTTAATAACAGTTAAATTTTCACATGGATAATTTTTTTAATAGAAGGCTGTTACACGGACGATGAAGCGTTAAGTGTTGTCGGTGTTATATACAGGATGTTCAAATTTTAGTCTTATCAAATTTGAGGGCGGATATAATCAAGAAAAATTGCGCTTTGCCTTATAAACATACTTCGAAATGTCAACGGTTTTCAAGGTAAGGGTTGTTAAAAGCCCCGTAAAAATGTATCCTCTGAAATAATGCAGATATATGAATTAAATTTGTTGTACGTTATGTCTACACAAATTTCCATAAAGTGCTGTAGTGGCAACCAATTTCGACAATTTTTACCGTATTTCTCAAAAACAATTGAGATTTCAGAAAATACCATTATTCTCGGTTTTTATGTCCACTCTCATAGTTTGATAGATTAAATCACCTTATTATTAATCCATAAACTTAAATTTGTATATTTAATATCTTTTCAGTCATTTTGAAGTATCTTCATGAAAACATCTGAAGCTCCTTCGTACCTTTGCCAATTTTATGCAGCGGTATTTTTCTACTGTACATATAGTTTAAAAATTCAATATTCGATTGTCCACTTGATTTTCCAGATGGGCGTTGCGGTAAACCAGAAATTAGTGCTTTGAAAAATATTCTGTAGGTACCTAGGAAAGCTTCTTATTTTATTTAAACTGGTACAAAATTAAAATATGTTCATCTCACTTCAATTCTAATATTCATTATTTGTGTGTCAATGTTTGTATTTTCAACAGTCAATTTCCTTTTCTAAATGATTTGTGCTGTATTTACGTGTGTGAATTGTGTATATGTGGATGGGAAGGTTATATTCAATATAATTTGTAAAGACTACCCTATTTTACTGTGATTTAAAATATTTATTTATTTTTGAGTATTTCATTTACTATTATTTATTGATTACTGCTTGAGTTTTCTGTTATATTACTTGTTAAGTTCTGTTTTATAGTTTATCTTATTTAAAAGAACTAAATTCTCGCTTATGTGGGGCGATAGGTCTCTTGACGAACACTCACTTGACAAAAGTTACGCGCCAAGAAAGTACCTCACGGTGGATGGTGTGGAAATTTACTCTTTAATAAACTTTCCTTTAAATTGTGAGTTTTGACCACAATGTATAGCCCAGTTCTCAATAATTGTGAATGCGTTGGAACCAACGCAAATCCATTGTTTGGGGTTTGAGATCACACTAGCTTGTTCAGCGGCGGGGTATGACAATTACTAAAAAAAGGTTTAATAAACTAAGTTTCCCCAACGGAATTTGTTATTAATTAAATTAATTTCAGAACAGAAGCTTGTGAACACATTGTTTGTTTCCTAGCAGAAAATAACGGCATCTGTACGACATCATATTCTGTCTCACCCAACCAACATCTTTATTTTTACGTTTGCTTTTAGAGGAAAGGTAATTTCTTGAGTAAATTCCTGTATTTAAAATTTTTTAAAGTCCGAATTGTATCATTTATCTGCGATTTGGATATTAACTNCCAAGAACAGTTTTACGAAAAAGAAATTGAATTATGAGCATCCTGTATATAATTAAAAGTCACTTGTATTACGTTTTCTCATAGCCCAAGAGTGTGACTAGTTACTTTACAAAAATCATATCTTTACCTCTCCGTTTGCCTAAAATATCAAATTTCGAAGTGGATAACGGAAAAAATTATGTTTTTAAAAGAATTATGTATAAATAAAGTATATTTTATAGGTACTCAGGTTGAGAAGTGAGTTATTACTTACCGAGCACCTTTATATCCCGAGGCGCGTCCATAATGGCCTTTTCAAATGAAGTATATACAGAATTTTTTATACTACTAACACTGATATATTGCCATATTTGATTTGATTACATTTGATATTAGACATTTCTCACTTTTTTGCAAACATTTCGAAATATTAAGTAGCCTGGGAGTTGTCAAACTGATAAGGTGAAACTAATGCAATTTAATTTTAAATAACTATAATTTTAAATATTTTTTATAAATAGATAGGTATATATATATATTGTTACGGTGATGCGTGTATGTATGTTTATGTTAGCGCCAAAATTAAAATTTTTATTG